>NW_025533720.1:342500-350000 GCF_020615455.1 Coregonus clupeaformis
CGGGGAGAAAATGCCTCAGAGAAAGAGAGAGAGAGAGGGAGAGAGAGAGAGATAGAGAGATAGAGAGGAGGGGAGAAAATGCCTCAGAGAAAGAGAGAGAGAGAGAGAGAGAGAGAGAGAGAGAGAGAGAGGGAAAGGAGGGGAGAAAATGCCTCAGAGAAAGAGAGAGAGAGAGGAGGAGAGAAAATGCCTCAGAGAAACAGAGAGAGGGGGAGAGGAGGGGAGAAAATGCATCAGAGAAAGAGAGAGAGAGAGAGAGAGAGAGAGAGAGGGGGGGAGAAAATGCCTCAAAGAAAGAGAGAAAGAGATGGAGAGGAGGGGAGGGGAGAAAATGCCTCAGAGAAAGAGAGAGAGGGAGAGAGAGAGAGAGAGAGAGAGAGAGAGAGAGAGAGAGAGAGAGAGAGAGAGAGAGAGAGAGAGAGAGAGAGAGAGAGAGAGAGAGAGAGAGAGAGAGAGAAAGGAGGGGAGAAAATGCCTCAGAGAAAGAGAGAGATAGAGGGAAAGGAGGGGAGAAAATGCCTCAGAGAAAGAGAGAGAGAGAGAGAGAGAGAGAGAGTGAGAGAGAGAGAGAGAGAGAGAGAGAGAGAGAGAGAGAGAGAGAGAGAGAGAGAGAGGGGAGGAGAGAGAGAGAGAGAGAGAGAGAGAGAGAGAGAGAGAGAGAGAGAGGGGGGAGGAGAGAGAGAGAGAGAGAGAGAGAGAGAGGGAGGAGAGAGAGAGAGAGAGAGAGAGAGAGAGAGAGAGAGAGAGAGAGAGAGAGAGAGAGAGAGGGAGAGATAAACAAAACACTGAGGATATTTCTAAGAAAGAGCTTGAAATAAATTGCTCTTGTTCCAGAAAGAAAAGCGGGAAAGAGAGTTAAAGGAAAGTGCCATGGCAACAGGAGCTGTCAACAGAATGTTTGTGTAATCTGTCTTCTGTCGAAAGGAGTAATCAAGAAATGGCTGACTCTACTCTCTGTAACACAGCCTGATATCATTTGACAGACAGAAAGGTGTGTTTCACTTCGGCGAGGAGGAGGGGAGAGGGAAGGAGCAATAGGGAAGGAGAGGGAGAAAGGGAGAGAGAGAGGGGGGGGAGGAGAGAGAGGGAAGGAGAGAGAGAGAAATATAGACAGGGATAAAGAGAGACAGGGATAGCGAGAGAGAAGGAGAGAGAGAGAGAGAGAGAGAGAGAGAGAGAGAGACAGAGAGAGAGAGAGAGAGAGAGAGAGAGAGAGAGAGAGATAGTGAGAGGGAAGGAGAGGGAGAGAGAGCGAGAGAGAGAGAGGGATAGTGAGAGGAAGGAGAGGGAGAGAGAGAGGGGGGAAGGAGAGAGAGGGGGAAGGCGAGAGAGGGAAGGAGAAGAGACGAGGTAAGAAACTATGATGTGAGACCAGTGATCCACGCGTCAGAGGAGCAGCTGTGGATGGGATTTGAACATATAACCACAAACTGGGGTTTGAACCCACAACCACCATGCAACTATATGACCTATAACATATGGGCAAGACATATGGGTATACAATCTGTTAAATGAAAGACAGGTTAGACCCAACAAACGGCGGACAAGAGCTCTCTATCTCAGACTGAACAAATTATCCTCTCCTCCCTCTTCTCCTCCCTCCTCTATCCTTTTTTTCTTCTTCTTTCCGCATTTCACATTTCTATAGCATTTCACATTTCTATAGCATTTCGCTACACCCGCAGTAACATCTGCTAATTATGTGTATGACTAATACAATTTTATTTTATTTGTTTAACCCCATGCTCCCCTTCTTTAAACGTACCCATCCAAAGGTTATTGGGTCCAATCCCATTTCTACTCCTCAGTGAGAATAAACGCTTCTCCACTTCACATGATTGGTTAGTCCATGTTCTGAAAGGACTGGATTGAAATGGGATTGACCCCATTGCTGCCCGGTAACTAATATATTGCTTGCATTACAAAATGATACCTTATTCCCTTTATAGAGTACTACTTTAGACCAGAACCTGGTCTGAATAAGGGATTGTGCCATTTGAGAGAAATATCACGATGCCGCTGCCTGTTTCTCTTTATTGATGAATGTAAAGATTCCACTGTGCAGTGAACTATACATTAGAATGATGATTCCTGTAATTCATGTGTGAAATAAGAAGTTCAATGATTTACTTTTAGTAAAGAAAGGGACGAAACTAAAAGGTTTACAATGTTCTTATTTTTGTTCATAGCAAACGCAATTCTCTTTCCAACTTCAAACACCGAGCCAAAGCTCCTGAACTCATGTACTCCCCAGAGATGGTGTTCCATAGTTTATAGTTCTAGTTCTGATGTTCCACCAAATGTTCTAATTTATGCAAATCGATGACATCACAAAGAATCTCCAAGTAACCATGTAATTCTGAATTCTAAATCTGTGATCCGAAACATTTTTTATTAATTAACCCAGTAACATATGACATCACAATGGGGATGCTAATTCCATAAAAATCCAGGGAACAGAACACCGGCGCTGAGTTTAACTGTCAGAACAAAAGCGTCCAGTCAGACATATTAATAGGTTGCGTCAGCGTGTCATCATTGTGATCACCCTGTAGGCGTAATTACCTGTAGAATAACCACTTCCTTATACTCTGTCTATATACTGACTGTAACACAGACAGGAAATGGAGCAGGGGGGACGCACTAGACCGTAACACACAGGGAATAAAAGTGTCCCATTGAATCAGAAGTAGTGGCAGCTGAGGTTATGCTTTCATTTCACAACCAGTCATTTCCCTGTCGTAGCTCACCTAGAGACTGGGATAGAAAGGCGAGGGAGGAGAGAGGGGCTGTGTTAACACAGGCAGCCCAATTCTGATCTAATTGGTCTTTTGACCAATCAGATCAGCTTTGAAAAATATCTGATATGACAAGATCTGATGTGATTGGTCAAAAGACCAATTTGTGGGAAAAAAATATCAGAACTGGACTGCCTGTCTAAACACAGCAAGTGAAGAGTGAGGGGGCAGGGAGAGCTAGATGGGCGGATGAGAGAGAGAGAGAGAGAGAGAGAGAGAGAGAGAGAGAGAGAGAGAGAGAGAGAGAGAGAGAGAGAGAGAGAGAGAGAGAGAGAGAGAGAGAGAGAGAGAGAGAGAGAGAGAGAGAGAGAGAGATAGGGAGAGAGAGAGAGATAGAGAGAGAGAGAGAGAGAGAGAGAGAGGGGGGGAGTGGGCAGGGAGAGATAGATGGGACGGAGGGAGAGAGCGAGAGAGAGGGGGGGGCAGGGAGAGATAGATGGGAGGGAGCGAGAGAGAGCGAGAGAGAGGGGGCAGGGAGAGAGAGATGGGAGGGAGAGAGAGATTAACTAAATATATTCATAGCGTTTCATGGTTGAAGTAGTAGCCAGTGGTTACAGTCAATAGCTCTGGCCTTCCATGTAATACACAATATAGAATGTAGAATATATAGAACCTGACTCACTGTTGATTATGACAATCTAGAAAGCCATAAATATGGTAGTGCAAGAAATGAGATGGAGGATAAGGCTGTGGTTACATAAATGTCCCGTTTCTATATGGAGTAGACCTACAGAATAGTATATCTGCCAAAATGGAACTGAATGGAATTAAAGTGCAACTGACAGCGTTTTAGCAATATGAAAATCTTATTAAAATCTGTTCATATACACCCCCAGGACGAATATGCCTTTTTCAAAATGTCTGACAAGCGAGCGCTTAGATATGATAATTTTTACGTTTTCATACTCATTCAGTGTTTGGGAATGACATATACTAAGGCATTTGTGAAAATTCTATAGCAATATCGAGTGGGAAAAGTGGCCGTGCGTTTGGACAATTAGCAGACACTGCAGTAAATAAAACTTAATTAAAAATGGTCTTGTCCAGGACCGGACTCGACACAGACCGGTGCACTATAGCCAAATCAGAGCTACAGTAGACCTATATGCAAATAAGCCATTTTCCACACGGGCCTGACATCATTCACTTTGAACTGGACTGTGTGTTTACAGGAAGTAGCAGCAGCGCGACTTTAGATAATTAGAACGCATTCTAACCTGAATGTTTTGGATATTTCTGCAAATAAGTAAATACCTTTGGAGTCCTCTTACATTTGGGAACTTTACAGTCCTATTAATCAAACAACCATGAACAGGTATGCTATCTCTCCCTCAGTTGCCTTTGCACAACAACAACAACAACATCAACAACTAATGTTGTAGCCAAAGCGAGATGAGGGATATGAGTTCAAATCTAATGAGGGAACCTTAGATAAAACCTCTCAAATTTTTTTTTGCTAGTTGGCCATCAAAATTACACTGATAAACGATGCCCGCCCATTTGATCGATCAAGTTCAAGTTCAGCATAGCTAGCTAGCAAAGTGATTCACGTTTGTTGCTAGGTAACCAAGTGACACCTGCACCTCTAGCTGTAGCCACCGAAAAAAAAACGATATTGGGGGAAAAAGTTCACCCCCCACCCACTCGTCCAATGACATGACATCCTCCCAGCAGCTAGCTAGTTAGCTAGCTAACATTAGGCTCCATGTTTTTAGCTTGCTTAAGAAATAGCTACCTAAATAGATAAGCTAGCCTATTAGCCACATTATGATTGACTTGTGGTCATTGCCCTTGCTAGTTTGATTGTATTGACATTCCCAGCCAGCCTTAGTTACATTTGTCCGTTTCTATCCAAAATACTGAGTTATTGAAACTGAAACAGGGCATCCCGGTGTAGGCCGTCATTGTAAATAAGAATTTGTTCTTAACTGACTTGCCTAGTTAAATAAAGGTTAAATAAATAAAAAAAATGGAGGCAGCAAACAATGTACCAGGCCAGCTCTGATTTGCAACCTGAATTAGCTATATTGATCATGCATTGAACTGCATTCATTTATTCTGACAACAATGTCTTACTGTACATCATGATTTTTTTGCTAAAAAATAAAACCTCTTATAAAGTTGGTTTTGTAGCATAAACTGGGAATTTGATATTATTCACTGAGATTATTTTGATTGTCTGTTTGTTTCATATCTGCAAAGTAGTTAAAAAGCTGCTAGTTCCACTTTAACTGGAACTGAATAGAACTAAATGGAACTGAATGGAACTGAATGGAACTGAATATAACTAAATGGACCTGAATGGAACTGAATGGAACTGAATGGAACTCAATTGGATGAAATTGAACTGAATGGAACAAATTGAATGAAATGGAACTGAATGGAACAAATTGAATTAAATGGAACTGAATGGAACAAATGGAATGAAATGGAACTGAATGGAACTACATGGAACTGAATGGAAGACATGGAACTAAATGGAACGGAATGGAACTGAATGGAACAGTTGTCTCCCATGGTTACCTCCTTATTCTTATTCTAGTGTAACAGGGTCTGAAAATTTAAAAGTAATGCACTGGACAGGGAACAGGGTGCCATTTGGAACAGGTCTCCTACTACTCACTGACTGCCTTTCTATTGATATATTTTCTTTTTTCTTTCTTCATACTTCAGCCTTGTCTTTCATCTATTACACTGGAATGAAGTATGCATCTCAAATGGTACCCTGTTCCCTATATAGTGCACTACTTTGGGCTTTGAAGTGCGCTATACAGGGAATAGGGGGGCCATTTGGGACGTAGACGAAACTATAACATGTTGTAATAGTGGTACCATACAGTTGGACAACACATTTAACATAAAAAAAATATATATATATATATATATATATATATATATATATATATATAAAAAACAGATTATTTGTGATTATTATTGTGGTTTTAAAAATACTAAGAACAGGAACAGTGACATGACAGCTATGTGCTCATCGGGGGTTTGTGTCAATTTGATTTTTAAAAATCCAGTCAATTCAGAAAGTAAAACCAAATTCCAAATTGTCCCCCATTGAAAAGCATTAAAGATCATTGGAAATAGGAATGTCGGTGTACTTCCTGAATTGACCCACCCCCCGTGCGGGTGATGTCAGCAAAGCTATACAGAGGCATGGGGTTGTGTTAATGCTTGGTTGGAGCAAAAGCCTGCACCTACACCAACCCTCGGAGAGTATAACATTTGGTGGAATAAAAGGGATGTCAAACTGCAACTGTGTTGATGGTAAATAAAACTCCAAGATATCTTATCATTCTGTATATTGAGGCATGAAACGTTGACTGTATCCCAAATGGCACCCTACTACCTATGGATTCTAGTCAAAAGTAGTGCACTATACAGGGAATAGGGTGCTATTTGGGATACAGCCAGTGGGATATTCGAAGTCTGCCCTGTCTGAGAGTCCGTCTGGTGTAAATGTGATGTGATTAATAAAATTCAAAAGGTTTAATCTGATTGTACTGACTGGTTGTTTTCTAAGTCTCCATCTCTCTCAATCTGTGTGTCTTCTCTCTTCGAGACGGGATTAAATCCGATCGGTTTGTCGTCAAAGCAGCTTTTAAAGGCAAAGTTACTGTGTTCGGCAAGATTGGATTCATGGTCAAATGCTGCAGATATCGGCTCAATTGGAAATTACCTTTAAATGTCAAGCACGTTATAGCGCGGTTTCAGATTGAACCACAGCCTCAATATCTCTAGCTAGCAGGGGCGGATTTAGGGCCCGATTCCGACGTAGGAAATTACGCCTTTCTTACCTGCGCCTTTCCTACTCACTTCTCAGTAGTTGGTATTCAGACTTACCTTACAAAGGTGCGTAACGGGCTTTGCAGGCGTGACTCCCTTGCGAGCCCTGAATAAATCTAATCAAATCATATTTGATTTGCCACAGGCGCCGAATACAACAGGTGTAGACCTTACAGTGAAATGTTACTTACAAGCCCTTAACCAACAATGCAGTTTTAAGAAAAATAAGTGTTAAGTAAAAAAAAATATTTTAATTACAAATAATTAAAGAGCAGCAGTAAAATAAAATAACAGTAGGGAGGCTATATACAGGGGGTACCGGTACAGAGTCAATGTGCAGGGGCACAGGTTAATTAAACCTTTGAAAACCCTCCCACTTGCTGGCCAACAGAGTTTTTATTCAATAGGGTTTTCAGTTCATCAATCTTAAGCCATTTCTTTAAATACGGTGTACCTTTAATTAGAATTTTGTTGACAGAATAGAATACATGGAGAGAACGGGTTCAGAAAACATGGATCAATGAAAGAATGGCATCTATGCCTCTTCATATCCGTTTCAGCACCAACTGGCAGTAATAGTACTAGTAATACCCAAATATAACTGTCACTTTAGTGTTAGTTTCCTTACATTTATAACTGTCACTTTAGTGTTAGTTTCCTTACATTTGTAGCTTATGTTTTCTTTCAGGTTCGCTAGACCTTATTCATGGTTTCCTCGCGTGTAAAGGTGGTGTAATTACGAGGGGAATTAAGCCATACAGCGTATCTGTAGACACACCTCCGCCACTCCTTCATTTATTTGATCTCCACCCCAAATGAATAACGGGTGCTATTCTCACGCTTAAGTTCAAGGTCAGAATTCGAATAGAGAGAAAAGTTTAATTTAATTAAGTAAACATTTTATTGA
>NW_025533720.1:355000-452500 GCF_020615455.1 Coregonus clupeaformis
CGAAGATCTGTCGCTCTCTCTCTCTCCCCCTCTCGCTCTCTCTCTCTCTCTCTCCCCCTCTCTCTCTCTCTCTCTCTCTCTCTATTTCTCCCCCTCTCTCTCTCTCTCTCTCTCTCTCTCTCTCTCTCTCTCTCTCTCTCTCTCTGTCTTTCTCCCTCTCTCTCTCTCTCTCTCTCTCTCTCTCTCTCTCTCTCTCTCTCTCTCTCTCTCTGTCTCTCTGTCTCTCTCTCTCTCTCTCTCTGCTCTCTCTCTCTCTGTCTGCTCTCTCTCTCTCTCTCTCTCTCTCTCTCTCTGTCTTTCTCCCTCTCTCTCTCTCTCTCTCTCTCTCTCTCTCTCTCTCTCTCTCTCTCTCTCTCTCTCTCTCTCTCTCTCTCTCTCTCTCTCTCTCCAGCTTCAGCCCTGGAGCACTCAATGCTCCTGTTTCACATTCAGATGAGGACAGAGACTGACGAGCCACACACACACACACACATTGAAGATGACACATAACCTCCTCTCTGCCCTTCCCCAAAACTCAGATTTCCATGCAGGATATATATGTGTGTGTGTGTGTGTGTGTGTACCAACACACATCTCTCTCAGGGTACTTTGACATCTTTCCCTGCTGATAGCAGGGGGTGGTCAGGACAGACGTAGGAAAAGCCCATTCCCTCTCATTTTGCCCAGAAGTATGACATAATATATCTGAAATAGAATCTAATATATATATGAAATATTTTCCAAATATATCAGAAATATATCCAAAATATAAATATAATGTAATTTACTGTATCAGAACTACATCCCAAATACATAAATATAATCTAAAATATAAGCAATATATTTTAAATATTAATATAATAATATATAATATAATATTATTCTAAATATATCAGAACTATAACCTAAATATATCAGAACTATAACCTAAATATATCAACACTATAACCTAAATATATCAACACTATAATCTAAATATATCAACACTATAACCTAAATATATCAACACTATAACCTAAATATATCAACACTATAACCTAAATATATCAGAACTATAACCTAAATATATCAACACTATAACCTAAATATATCAACACTATAACCTAAATATATCAGAACTATAACCTAAATATATCAACACTATAACCTAAATATATCAGAACTATAACCTAAATATATCAACACTATAACCTAAATATATCAACACTATAACCTAAATATATCAACACTATAACCTAAATATATCAACACTATAACCTAAATATATCAACAATATAACCTAAATATATCAGAACTATAACCTAAATATATCAACACTATAACCTAAATATATCAGAACTATAACCTAAATATATCAGAACTATAACCTAAATATATCAGAACTATAACCTAAATATATCAGAACTATAACCTAAATATATCAACACTATAACCTAAATATATCAGAACTATAACCTAAATATATCAACACTATAACCTAAATATATCAGAACTATAACCTAAATATATCAACACTATAACCTAAATATATCAACACTATAACCTAAATATTTCAACACTATAACCTAAATATATCAACACTATAACCTAAATATATCAACACTATAACCTAAATATATCAGAACTATAACCTAAATATATCAACACTATAACCTAAATATATCAGAACTATAACCTAAATATATCAGAACTATAACCTAAATATATCAACACTATAACCTAAATATATCAACACTATAACCTAAATATATCAGAACTATAACCTAAATATATCAACACTATAACCTAAATATATCAACACTATAACCTAAATATATCAGAACTATAACCTAAATATATCAGAACTATAACCTAAATATATCAGAACTATAACCTAAATATATCAACACTATAACCTAAATATATCAACACTATAACCTAAATATATCAGAACTATAACCTAAATATATCAGAACTATAACCTAAATATATCAACACTATAACCTAAATATTTCAACACTATAACCTAAATATATCAACACTATAACCTAAATATATCAGAACTATAACCTAAATATATCAGAACTATAACCTAAATATATCAACACTATAACCTAAATATATCAGAACTATAACCTAAATATATCAACACTATAACCTAAATATATTAACACTATAACCTAAATATATCAACACTATAACCTAAATATATCAACACTATAACCTAAATATATCAGAACTATAACCTAAATATATCAACACTATAACCTAAATATATCAACACTATAACCTAAATATATCAACACTATAACCTAAATATATCAACACTATAACCTAAATATATCAGAACTATAACCTAAATATATCAGAACTATAACCTAAATATATCAACACTATAACCTAAATATATAACACTATAACCTAAATATATCAGAACTATAACCTAAATATATCAGAACTATAACCTAAATATATCAACACTCTAACTAAATATATCAACACTATAACCTAAATATATCAACACTATAACTCATAAATATACTGTCAACACTTAGGAATCCTAAATATATCAGCACTATAACCTAAATATATCAAACTATAACCTAAATATATCAGAACTATAACCTAAATATATCAACACTATAACCTAAATATATCAACACTATAACCTAAATATATCAACACTATAACCTAAATATATCAACACTATAACCTAAATATATCAGACACTATAACCTAAATATATCAGAACTATAACCCAAATATATCAACACTATAACCTAAATATATCAACACTATAACCTAAATATATCAGAACTATAACCTAAATATATCAAAACTATAACCTAAATATATCAACACTATAACCCAAATATATCAAAACTATAACCTAAATATATCAAAACTATAACCTAAATATATCAACACTATAACCTAAATATATCAGCACTATAACCTAAATATATCAACACTATAACCCAAATATATCAGAACTATAACCTAAATATATCAGAACTATAACCTAAATATATCAACACTATAACCTAAATATATCAACACTATAACCTAAATATAATCAACTATAACCTAAATATATCAGAACTATAACCTAAATATATCAAAACTATAACCTAAATATATCAACACTATAACCTAAATATATCAACACTATAACCTAAATATATCAGAACTATAACCCAAATATATCAGAACTATAACCTAAATATATCAACACTATAACCTAAATATATCAACACTATAACCTAAATATATCAACACTATAACCTAAATATATCAACACTATAACCTAAATATATCAGAACTATAACCTAAATATATCAGAACTATAACCTAAATATATCAACACTATAACCTAAATATATCAGAACTATAACCTAAATATATCAACACTATAACCTAAATATATCAACACTATAACCTAAATATATCAGAACTATAACCTAAATATATCAGAACTATAACCTAAATATATCAACACTCTAACCTAAATATATCAACACTATAACCTAAATATATCAACACTATAACCTAAATATATCAACACTATAACCTAAATATATCAGAACTATAACCTAAATATATCAACACTATAACCTAAATATATCAGAACTATAACCTAAATATATCAACACTATAACCTAAATATATCAACACTATAACCTAAATATATCAACACTATAACCTAAATATATCAACACTATAACCTAAATATATCAGAACTATAACCTAAATATATCAGAACTATAACCTAAATATATCAACACTATAACCTAAATATATCAACACTATAACCTAAATATATCAAAACTATAACCTAAATATATCAGCACTATAACCTAAATATATCAACACTATAACCTAAATATATCAGAACTATAACCTAAATATATCAACACTATAACCTAAATATATCAACACTATAACCTAAATATATCAACACTATAACCTAAATATTTCAACACTATAACCTAAATATATCAGAACTATAACCTAAATATATCAGAACTATAACCCTAAATATATCGACACTATAACCTAAATATATCAACACTATAACCTAAATATATCAGAACTATAACCTAAATATATCAGCACTATAACCTAAATATATCAACACTATAACCTAAATATATCAGAACTATAACCTAAATATATCAACACTATAACCTAAATATATCAACACTATAACCCCAAATATATCAAAACTATAACCTAAATATATCAACACTATAACCTAAATATATCAACACTATAACCTAAATATATCAACACTATAACCTAAATATTTCAACACTATAACCTAAATATATCAGAACTATAACCTAAATATATCAGAACTATAACCTAAATATATCAACACTATAACCTAAATATATCAGAACTATAACCTAAATATATCAACACTATAACCTAAATATATCAACACTATAACCTAAATATATCAGAACTATAACCTAAATATATCAACACTATAACCTAAATATATCAACACTATAACCTAAATATATCAGAACTATAACCTAAATATATCAACACTATAACCTAAATATATCAACACTATAACCTAAATATATCAGAACTATAACCCAAATATATCAACACTATAACCTAAATATATCAACACTATAACCTAAATATATCAGAACTATAACCTAAATATATCAACACTATAACCTAAATATATCAACACTATAACCTAAATATATCAACACTATAACCTAAATATATCAACACTATAACCTAAATATATCAGGAACTATAACCTAAATATATCAGAACTATAACCTAAATATATCAACACTATAACCTAAATATATCAGAACTATAACCTAAATATATCAACACTATAACCCAAATATATCAAAACTATAACCTAAATATATCAGAACTATAACCTAAATATATCAGAACTATAACCTAAATATATCAACACTCTAACCTAAATATATCAACACTATAACCTAAATATATCAACACTATAACCTAAATATATCAAAACTATAACCTAAATATATCAGAACTTATAACCTAAATATATCAACACTATAACCTAAATATATCAGAACTATAACCTAAATATATCAACACTATAACCTAAATATATCAACACTATAACCTAAATATATCAACACTATAAGCTAAATATTTCAACACTATAACCTAAATATATCAGAACTATAACCTAAATATATCAGAACTATAACCTAAATATATCAACACTATAACCTAAATATATCAGAACTATAACCTAAATATATCAACACTATAACCTAAATATATCAACACTATAACCTAAATATATCAGAACTATAACCTAAATATATCAACACTATAACCTAAATATATCAACACTATAACCTAAATATATCAACACTATAACCTAAATATATCAACACTATAACCTAAATATATCAGAACTATAACCTAAATATATCAGAACTATAACCTAAATATATCAGAACTATAACCTAAATATATCAACACTATAACCTAAATATATCAGAACTATAACCTAAATATATCAGAACTATAACCTAAATATATCAACACTCTAACCTAAATATATCAACACTATAACCTAAATATATCAACACTATAACCTAAATATATCAACACTATAACCTAAATATATCAGAACTATAACCTAAATATATCAACACTATAACCTAAATATATCAACACTATAACCTAAATATATCAACACTATAACCTAAATATATCAACACTATAACCTAAATATATCAGAACTATAACCTAAATATATCAGAACTATAACCTAAATATATCAACACTATAACCTAAATATATCAACACTATAACCTAAATATATCAACACTATAACCTAAATATATCAACACTATAACCTAAATATATCAGAACTATAACCTAAATATATCAGAACTATAACCTAAATATATCAACACTATAACCTAAATATATCAACACTATAACCTAAATATATCAGAACTATAACCTAAATATATCAGAACTATAACCTAAATATATCAGAACTATAACCTAAATATATCAACACTATAACCTAAATATATCAACACTATAACCTAAATATATCAGAACTATAACCTAAATATATCAGAACTATAACCTAAATATATCAACACTATAACCTAAATATATCAACACTATAACCTAAATATATCAGAACTATAACCTAAATATATCAGAACTATAACCTAAATATATCAGAACTATAACCTAAATATATCAGAACTATAACCTAAATATATCAACACTATAACCTAAATATATCAACACTATAACCTAAATATATCAACACTATAACCTAAATATATCAGAACTATAACCTAAATATATCAACACTATAACCTAAATATATCAACACTATAACCTAAATATATCAACACTATAACCTAAATATATCAACACTATAACCTAAATATATCAGAACTATAACCTAAATATATCAGAACTATAACCTAAATATATCAACACTATAACCTAAATATATCAACACTATAACCTAAATATATCAGAACTATAACCTAAATATATCAGAACTATAACCTAAATATATCAACACTATAACCTAAATATATCAACACTATAACCTAAATATATCAGAACTATAACCTAAATATATCAGAACTATAACCTAAATATATCAACACTATAACCTAAATATATCAACACTATAACCTAAATATATCAGAACTATAACCTAAATATATCAGAACTATAACCTAAATATATCAGAACTATAACCTAAATATATCAACACTATAACCTAAATATATCAACACTATAACCTAAATATATCAACACTATAACCTAAATATATCAGAACTATAACCTAAATATATCAGAACTATAACCTAAATATATCAACACTATAACCTAAATATATCAACACTATAACCTAAATATATCAGAACTATAACCTAAATATATCAGAACTATAACCTAAATATATCAGAACTATAACCTAAATATATCAAAACTATAACCTAAACACAGTATATATGACTTAGTGCCATATATGGAGCGGTAGGCAGACTAGTGGTTAAGCGCATGGGGCCAGTAACCAAAAGGTTGCTGGTTACAACCCCTGAGTCAACTAGGTGAAAAATCTGTCAGTGCCCTTGAGCAAGGCACTTAACCCTAGTCGCTCTGGATATGAGCTTCTGCTAAATGACTAACATGTAAATATAGCGATGCATAGTCCTGTATAGTCATAGGCAAGCATGGTCCTTGGTAGCGCATGTAACTCCAGGATAGTGTGTTTGATTCCGGGGACCGCTACGACTACAGTGAGGGAAAAAAGTATTTGATCCCCTGCTGATTTTGTACATTTGCCCACTGACAAAGAAATGATCAGTCTATAATTTTAATGGTAGGTTTATTTGAACAGTGAGAGACAGAATAACAACAACTAAAATCCAGAAAAACGCATGTCAAAAATGTTATAAATTGATTTGCATTTTAATGAGGGAAATAAGTATTTGACCCCCTCTCAATCACAAAGATTTCTGGCTCCCAGGTGTCTTTTATACAGGTAACGAGCTCAGATTAGGAGCACACTCTTAAAGGGAGTGCTCCTAATCTCAGCTTGTTACCTGTATAAAAGACACCTGTCCACAGAAGCAATCAATCAATCAGATTCCAAACTCTCCACCATGGCCAAGACCAAAGAGCTCTCCAAGGATGTCAGGGACAAGATTGTAGACCTACACAAGGCTGGAATGGGCTACAAGACCATCGCCAAGGAGCTTGGTGAGAAGGTGACAACAGTTGGTGCGATTATTCGCAAATGGAAGAAACACAAAACAACTGTCAATCTCCCACGGCCTGGGGCTCCATGCAAGATCTCACCTCGTGGAGTTGCAATGATCATGAGAACGGTGAGGAATCAGCCCAGAACTACACGGGAGGATCTTGTCAATGATCTCAAGGCAGCTGGGACCATAGTCACCAAGAAAACAATTGGTAACACACTACGCCGTGAAGGACTGAAATCCTGCAGCGCCCGCAAGGTCCCCCCTGCTCAAGAAAGCACATATACAGGCCCGTCTGAAGTTTGCCAATGAACATCTGAATGATTCAGAGGAGAACTGGGTGAAAGTGTTGTGGTCAGATGAGACCAAAATCGAGCTCTTTGGCATCAACTCAACTCGCCGTGTTTGGAGGAGGAGGAATGCTGCCTATGACCCCAAGAACACCATCCCCACCGCCAAACATGGAGGTGGAAACATTATGCTTTGGGGGTGTTTTTCTGCTAAGGGGACAGGACAACTTCACCGCATCAAAGGGACGATGGACGGGGCCATGTACCGTCAAATTTTGGGTGAGAACCTCCTTCCCTCAGCCAGGGCATTGAAAATGGGTCGTGGATGGGTATTCCAGCATGACAATGACCCAAAACACACGGCCAAGGCAACAAAGGAGTGGCTCAAGAAGAAGCACATTAAGGTCCTGGAGTGGCCTAGCCAGTCTCCAGACCTTAATCCCATAGAAAATCTGTGGAGGGGGCTGAAGGTTTCGAGTTGCCAAACGTCAGCCTCGAAACCTTAATGACTTGGAGAAGATCTGCAAAGAGGAGTGGGACAAAATCCCTCCTGAGATGTGGGCAAACCTGGTGGCCAACTACAAGAAACGTCTGACCTCTGTGATTGCCAACAAGGGTTTTGCCACCAAGTACTAAGTCATGTTTTGCAGAGGGGTCAAATACTTATTCCCCTCATTAAAATGCAAATCATTTTATAACATTTTTGACGTGTTTTTCTGGATTTTTTTGTTGTTATTCTGTCTCTCACTGTTCAAATAAACCTACCATTAAAATTATAGACTGATCATGTGACGATCCCGGCTGTCTGAGTCGGGTCCTGTCTGGTGACTAGTGTTCCTGTTCGTAATCTCCAGTTTCCCGAGGGTTCGGGAACGCTCCGGGGAGCGCTCTTGTTTTCCGCACCTGCATCCCATCAGCAATCTGCACACCTGGTCCTGATCATCACCCTTCTTAGGCTCTGGCCCAACATCCAGTTCCTGCCGGATCGTTAGCCATGAACAGTATGTTTGTCAGCGTATCAGTCTCTGAGCCATTAGTGTTAGTTTTGTTGTTTTGCACCTTTTGCCTTGCTGTGTACTGACCTCCGTTTTGTTCTGTCTGCAGTCTCTCACCCGGAACCTTCACCCAACCTCTGCCTGATGGTCGGCGGCTGCCGAGCCAGTACCGGACCAACCACTGCACCCTCAACAACCCATCCACGCCACCCGCTCTGTTCCCTGGATTATTCAGCCTCACTCGGAATCTATTAATAAACACTCACCTTTGTCTCAACGTACCCTTGTCCTGGTCTGCTTCTGGGTTCTGGCTTAGTTAACCGTGACAGAACGATCCGGCCAGTAATGAACCCAGCGGACCTGGACTCTGTTCGCCATGCTATTACCCAGCAGGAGAAGATGTTGGGCCATCATAGCACGGTACTACAGGAGATCGCGTTGTCAGTTCGGAACCTTTCTACCGGTCTGACGGAGGTCCAGAACCAACGCAAGTGTCCGGTGGAGGATCCACTACCGGTTTCACCCATCTCGCCTGCCGCTTCTGAAGCTGTGTCCATCCGTGAGCCCAAGGTTCCGACGCTGGATAAATATGAGGGGGAGCTGGGAAGATGCCGTTCCTTCCTTATGCAGTGTGGACTAGTGTTCGATCTACAGCCCTACTCTTATGCCACAGACAAGGCTAGGATAGCCTTTGTGATTGAGTTGCTGCGTGGTCGAGCGCTGGAGTGGGCTTCAGCCGTTTGGGAACGACAGGATCCCTGCATGGCTTCATACCAGGGGGTTCACGGCCGAGATGAGGAAGCTCTTGACCATTCCGTCCGAGGGAGGGACGCAGCTAGGCGCCTGTTTTCGCTTCGCCAAGGAACTGCAGCGTGGCCGACCGTGATCGAGTTCAAGACGTTGGCTGTGGAGAGTGGGTGGAACGAGGAGTCTCTGCAAGCGGCCTTTACCAGGGTCTGTCGGAGCAGCTCAAGGATGAGTTGATCTCCTATCCGGAGCCTAGTGACCTGGACCGCTTGGTAGCCTTGTCTATTCGGGGTGGATAATCGAGTCCGAGAGCGAAGGAGGGAGAAGCAATGGGGGTCCGTCCAATCGATCAGCTTCTCAGTTCCCAAGTCGGGTCGGGTGGTGGACCAGAACACGTCGATCATTCTCCACCACAATGGATTAGTGGAGAGGTCCTCTCTCCCGAGTTCTGAACCCATGCAAGTGGGGCGGCGCACGGTTAACCAAGGAGGAGCGTCAACATAGACGTACGACCAACTGCTGTCTCTACTGTGGTAGCTCGGGACATTACATCTCCACTTGTTCCCGGCGGTCGTCAAACTGCCCGGCTCGCTAAAGTTGGGAGGACTTTTAGCGAGCCAGTTTCAACCTCTCAGTACCTCTGTCAGACCCCGTTTCCGGCTACCCTTGTGAACAGGAATCAGAGCTTAGCGCTTAACGCTTTTATCGATTCAGGTGCCGATGGAAGCTTTCTTGATGCCGAGTTGGTGGAACAGCTGGGGCTTTCCAAGGAGCAATTGCCGGAAGCCATTGAAGCGACCACTCTGAACGGCAGTAGTCTGGCACGTATCACGATGAGGACTGAACCGGTTAAGATGCGGTTGTCGGGGAATCATTCTGAGATGATTTCATTCTTCATTCTGCCGTCTTCCCATGTTCCTCTGGTCCTTGGATACCCCTGGCTGAGGGAACACAATCCCACGTTCGATTGGGTGACGGGCAAGGTAACGAGTTGGAGCCTTGATTGTCATGCTAATTGTCTCAAGACTGCCTGCCCCATTCGGTTCCCAGTCAGGTGATTGAGGCTAAACCCCCAGATTTGTCCCTGGTTCCCCGAGACGTATCACGATTTGGGGGGAAGTTTTCAGTAAGCAGAGGGCTCTGTCACTTCCTCCCCCACCGACCATATGATTGTGCCATCAACCTGGTCCCTGGAGCTGTCTACCCCAAGGGAAGGTTATACAGTATCTCCCGACCTGAACGTGAGGCGTTGGAGACCTACATCAAGGAGTCCCTAGCTGCTGGTCTCGTTCGTCTCTCGTCATCACCCCTGGGGGCTGGATTCTTCTTTGTGGGTAAGAAGGATGGCTCTCTTCGACCGTGTATTGATTATCGGGGTTGAATGACATCACGGTCAAGAACAAGTATCCCCTGCCCTTGATGAGTTCTGCCTTCGACTCCTTACAGGGTGCTACGGTGTTCACAAGCTAGACCTACGCAATGCGTATCACCTGGTCCGGATCAGAGAGGGGGGACGAGTGGTTGACGGGTTTCAATACACCGATGGGTCACCGAGTATCAGGTGATGCCGTTTGGACTGACCAATGCTCCAGCGGTATTCCAGAGTATGGTGAACGACGTCCTGAGAGATATGATCGGTCTCTTTGTGTTTGTTTACCTGGATGACATTCTGATCTTCTCGAAGGAACCTTCCGACCACGTCCAGCATGTCCGGCAGGTTCTGCAGCGATTGTTGGAGAATCGCCTGTTTGTGAAGGCCGAGAAGTGCGAGTTTCACGCCCACACGACATCCTTTCTCGGGTACATCATCTCCAGGGGGAGAGATTAGGATGGACCAGGAGAAGGTTAGAGCGGTTCTGGAATGGGCCCAGCCCGGTACGAGATTGCAGCTCCAGAGATTTTTGGGGTTTGCGAATTTCTACCGCAGATTCATCCGGGGATTACAGCCGTGTGGCCGCTCCGTTAACTGCCTTGACTTCCAGTATCAGGACCTTCAAGTGGAATCCGGAGGCGGATCGAGCGTTTCTGGATTTGAAGAGGCGATTCACCAACGCACCGATTCTCTCTCAACCGGACACGGCCCGTCAGTTCGTCGTTGAAGTGGACGCGTCTGATGTGGGAGTTAGCGCCATCCTGTCGCAGCGATGCTCCACGGACAGTAAACTCCATCCCTGCGCCTACTACTCTCGTCGCCTTTCGCCTGCGGAGAGGAATTACGATGTGGGTAACCGGGAGCTTCTCGCGGTGAAACTTGCCTTGGAGGAGTGGCGCCACTGGTTGGAGGGGGCGGAGCAACCGTTTATTGTCTGGACTGACCACAAGAATCTTGCTTACGTGCAATCGGCTAACGCGTCTCAACTCCCCGGGTCAGGCCAGGTGGGCGTTGTTTTCGGACGATTCAAGTTTGCCCTGACGTTCCGACCTGGATCTAAGAACGGCAAGGCGGACGCCTTGTCCCGGATGTTCTCCAAGACGGAGGAGAGTGGGTCCAAGACCGAGACAATCCTCCCCGGAACTGCGTCGTGGGAGCAGTTATGTGGAAGATTGAGGAGGAGGTGCTGGCGGCCCTTCGGACTCAGCCCGGTCCCGGTAACGGTCCACCCGGTCGGTTGTTTGTGCCTGAGTCGGTTCGTCCTGCTGTCCTCAAATGGTCCCACGCCAGCAAGATGGCTTGTCACCCTGGCGTGGCTCGGACAATGGCGTTTCTTCGCAGACGTTTTTGGTGGCCTGCCATGGCCGAGGATACTCGGGGTTTTGTTGCTGCCTGTCCAGTGTGTGCGCAGAATAAGAGTACCAATCGGCCCAGCTCTGGACTACTTCACCCCCTTCCTATTCCCAGCGACCATGGTCGCATCTGGCCCTGGACTTCGTCACGGGTTGCCCGCTTCTGAGGGGAACACGGTCGTTCTGACTATCGTGGACAGATTCAGCAAGTTCGCCCACTTTGTGCCAATTGCCAAGCTTCCTCTGCCTCGGAGACGTCCGAGATCCTGGTTAGGGAGGTTTTCAGGGTCCACGGTTTGCCCAGTGATATCGTTTCCGACCGTGGCCCTCAGTTTACCTCTGCTGTCTGGAAGTCCTTCTGTTTGGCCATTGGAGCTACTGTCAGTCTCACATCTGGTTTTCACCCCCAATCCAATGGTCAGGCGGAGAGAGCCAACCAGAAGATGGAATCAACGCTACGCTGTCTGGTCTCTTCCAACCCCACCTCCTGGGTCTCTCAGTTGCCTTGGGTGGAGTATGCCCACAATACTCTTCCTACATCTGCCACTGGGATGTCTCCCTTCCAGTGCCTGTATGGCTACCAACCTCCCTGTTTCCTTCTCAGGAGAAGGAGCTCTCAGTGCCTTCTGTTCAGGCCCATATTCGTCGTTGCCACCGGACCTGGCATCGGGCCAGAAAGGCACTCCCGCTTAGAGTTTCGGGACCGGTATCAGCTCCAGGCGACCGTCGCCGGATCCCCGCTCCCACCTATACCATCGGAGATAGGGGTTTGGTTGGCCACACGGGATCTTCCGTTACGGACTGAGTCTAGGAAGTTGTTACCGAAGTTCATTGGTCCGTTTGTGGTGAGAAGGTGATCAATCCAGTGGCAGTTCGACTCAAACTACCGAGGACGCTCAGAGTCCATCCCACCTTTCATGTCTCCTGCCTCAAGCCGGTCTTCCTCAGTCCTCTGTTGCCTCCTCCGCCTCCTCCTCCTCCTCCTCGGATGATCGGAGGTGGTCCTGCCTACACGGTGCGTCGCATCATGGATTCCAGACGGCGGGGCCGGGGTTTCCAGTATCTCGTGGACTGGGAGGGGTATGGCCCTGAAGAGAGGAGTTGGATTCCGCGCGACAGGTCCTAGATGCGGACCTCATCAGTGACTTCTACCGCCTCCATCCTGGCGCTCCGGGAGTCCGCCCGGTGGCGTTGCGTCGGAGGGGGGTACTGTGACGATCCCGGCTGTCTGAGTCGGGTCCTGTCTGGTGACTAGTGTTCCTGTTCGTAATCTCCAGTTTCCCGAGGGTTCGGGAACGCTCCGGGAGCGCTCTTGTTTTCCGCACCTGCATCCCATCAGCAATCTGCACACCTGGTCCTGATCATCACCCTTCTTAGGCTCTGGCCCAACATCCAGTTCCTGCCGGATCGTTAGCCATGAACAGTATGTTTGTCAGCGTATCAGTCTCTGAGCCATTAGTGTTAGTTTTGTTGTTTTGCACCTTTTTGCCTTGCTGTGTACTGACCTCCGTTTGTTCTGTCTGCAGTCTCTCACCCGAACCTTCACCCAACCTCTGCCTGATGGTCGGCGGCTGCCGAGCCAGTACCGGACCAACCACTGCACCCTCAACAACCCATCCACGCCACCCGCTCTGTTCCCTGGATTATTCAGCCTCACTCGGAATCTATTAATAAACACTCACCTTTGTCTCAACGTACCTTGTCCTGGTCTGCTTCTGGGTTCTGGCTTAGTTAACCGTGACAGATCATGTCTTTGTCAGTGGGCAAACGTACAAAATCAGCAGAGGATCAAATACTTTTTTCCCTCACTGTATTAGTAAAGACAAAAACGATGTATTAAGTGAGACGTTATGCTGGACTGAAGCCAGGGGAAAACGATGTATTAAGTGAGACGTTATGCTGGACTGAAGCCAGGGGAAAACGATGTATTAAGTGAGACGTTATGCTGGTCTGAAGCCAGGGGAAAAAGCTGATATATGGAATTGTTTTAAGATAGTCATACTATGGATCATTTAGTTATTTGATTTAGAATTTTAGGACCCCTTATGTAAAATCATTTGATAAAATATAGATTTTGGCCTTTATATTATAATATTAATATTATAGCCCATAGAAACACTTTGAAGAACACATTCAGAAATGGCAAAAAAAAAGACAGTCAAACAATAAATCATGAGAAACAAGGGTTTGAAGTGTCTGTCCTGAATCTAGGAGATATAAAAAAAAACTCAAGAAATATATATATTTATTTTTACACATACAGTGCATTCGGAAAGTATTCAGACCCCTTGACTATTTCCACATTTTGTTACGTTACAGCCTTATTCTAAAATAGATTAAATTGTTTTTCCACCTCATCAATCTACACACAATACCCCATAATGACAAAGCAAAAACTAGTTTTTAGAAATGTTTGCAAATTTATAACATTCTTAAAACTGAAATATCACATTTACATAAATATTCAGACCCTTTACTCAGTACTTTGTTGAAGCACCATTGGCAGCGATTACAGCCTCGAGTCTTCTTGGTTATGATGCTACAAGCTTGGCACACCTGTATTTGGGGAGTTTCTCCCATTCTTCTCTGCAGATCCTCTCAAACTCTGTCAGGTTGAATGGGGAGCTTCGCTGCACAGCTATTTTCAGGTCTCTTCAGAGATGTTCAATCGGGTTCACGTCCGGGCTCTGGCTGGGCCACTCAAGGACATTCAGAGACTTGTCCCGAAGCCACTCCTGCATTGTCTTGGCTGTGTGCTTAGGGTCGTTGTCCTGTTGGAAGGTGAACCTTCGCCCCAGTCTGAGTTCCTGAGCACTCCGGAGCAGGTTTTCATCAAGGATCTCTCTGTACTTTGCTCCGTTCATCGTTCAGTCGATCCTGGCTAGTCTCCCAGTCCCTGCCACTGAAAAGCATCACCACAGCATGATGCTGCCACCACCATGCTTCACCGTAGGGATGGTGCCAGGTTTCCTCCATAAAGGCCTGATTGTTGGAGTGCTGCAGAGATGGTTGTCCTTCTGGAAGGTTCTCCCATCTCCACAGAGGATCTCCAGAGCTCTGTCAGAGTGACCATCGGGTTCTTGGTCACCTCCCTGACCAAGGCCCTTCTCCCCCGATTGCTCAGTTTGGCCAGGCGGCCAGCTCTAGGAAGAGTCTTGGTGGTTCCAAACTTCTTCCATCTAAGAATGATGGAGGCCACTGTGTTCTTGAGGACCTTCAATGCTGCAGAAATGTTTTGGTACCCTTCCCCAGATCTGTGCCTCGACACAATCATTTGCCTCAGACAATTCCTTCGACCTCATGTCTTGGTTTGTGCTCTGGAATGCACTGTCAACTGTGGGACCTTATATAGACAGGTGTGTGCCTTTCTAAATCATGTCCAATCAATTTAATTTACCACAGGTGGACTCCAATCAAGTTGTAGAAACATCTCAAGGATGATCAATGGAAACAGGATTCACCTGAGCTCAATTTCGAGTTTCATAGCAAAGGGTCTGAATACGTATTTACATAAGGTAATTTCTGTTTCTTATTTTTAATAAATTGGCAAACATTTCTAAAAACCGGTTTTCACTTTGCCATTATGGGGTTATTGTGTGTAGATTGATGAGGAATTTGTATTTAATCAATTTTAGTATAAGGCTGTAAGGTAACAAAATGTGGAAAAAGGGAAGGGGTCTGAATACTTTCTGAATGCGGTGCATTTAACCCCCTTTTTTGGGTATCGGTTACCTTCAGATGAATCCCATGACACTTGTTTGGGTCGTAGAGAATCTCTGTCACGACTTCCTCCGAAGCTGCCAACTCTCCTTGTTCGGGCAGGCTTCAGCGTTCGTCGTCACCAGCCTCCTAGCCACTGCCGCGCTCCTCATCTCATCATTCCATTTGTTTTGTCTTGTTTATTACACACACCTGGTTCATATCCCCCTCATCAGTACCTGTATAAGTGTTCCTTGTCTTTGTGTGATTGTTTATTGTGAGGATAGTGAAGCTCGGTGGAGCTCCGTGTATTTTGTATCGCCGGGATATTTCCCCGTGTGTCTTGTATTTTCCAGTGCGCCTGTTTTGCGCACTGGAGTGATTTCACGCGTTACTGCGTAACTCTGTGTTGTCGGAATAAACCCTGTTATTCTGTGAATCACCCTCCTGCGCCTGACTCCCTCGAAACATCTCATCACAATCTCAGTTTACACAGTGGGGTCCCAAACGGTTTGGACGCTATTAAACAGAAGTCGACGATACTGGTTACCTTCAGACGAGTCCCCTGGGCCTTGTGAGGGTCGTAGAGCAAAACGGAGGTCAAAACCGTTTCGGACGCTATAGACGTTTTTTTGTGAGAAGATCCGCCTATGTCTGACAAAAACCGCTCTATCTCTGCCACCTTTCACCGCAGATACTGAGGTGCGACATAGGCGGATGCGGTGGATTGACTAGCATCCAATGCAAAAACATATTTCCAGCTTACACTGATGGATTTTGATGGGGATTTTAATAATATGCCATTTAGCAGACACTTTTATCCAAAGCGACTTACAGTCAGGTGCGCATACATTTTTAAGTACGGGTGGTCCCGGGGATCGAACCCACTACCCTGGCGTTACAAGCGCCGTGCTCTACCAGCTGAGCTACAGAGGACCACATTTTGGTGCGTCACTCTGCTCTAGGGGGTTTCAAACCCACATTCATCTGGTTCTTTCTCTCTTCCTCATGTCTTACTTCTCGCTCAGTATTTCCTCTTCTTCGCATCTTAACCATCTCGCTCTCTCTCTCTCTCAGTCACCCTCTCCCCCTTCATCTCTCTCTCTCTCTCTCTCTCTCTCTCTCTCTTCATCCCCCTCTCCCAACCTCCCCTTCTCTCTCAATCCCCCTCTCTCTCTCTCTCTCTCTCTCTTCAGCCTCTCCTCTAACCCCCTTTCTCTCTGTCTCTCTCTCGCTCTCTCTCTTTCATCCTCTCTCATACTGTATGCATGACTACCATGATTAAACATATTTTATTGAAAAGCAGATTTCTGTTGTGTGTCCATAGAGGGAGGAGAGGGGATAGAGGGAGGAGAGGGGATAGAGGGAGGAGAGGGGATAGAGGGGGGAGAGGGGATAGAGGAGGAGAGGGGATAGAGGAGGAGAGGGGATAGAGGAGGAGAGGGGGATAGAGGAGGAGAGGAGATAGAGGAGAGAGGGATAGAGGGAGGAGAGGGATAGAGGAGGAGAGGGGATAGAGGGAGGAGAGGGGATAGAGGAGGAGAGGGGAGAGAGGAGGGAGAGGGATAGAGGAGGAGAGGGATAGAGGGGGAGAGGGGATAGAGGAGGAGAGAGGGAGGGAGGAGGAGAGGGGATAGAGGAGGAGAGGGGATAGGAGGGGGAGAGGGGATAGAGGGAGGAGAGGGGATAGAGGGGGGAGAGGGATAGAGGGAGGAGAGGGAGAGAGGGAGGAGAGGGGAGGAGAGGGGATAGAGGAGGAGAGGGAGAGAGGAGGAGAGGGATAGAGGAGGAGAGGAGGGAGAGGGGATAGAGGGAGAGAGAGGGATAGAGGGAGGAGAGGAGCAAGAGGGGGGAGAGGGATAGAGGGAGAGGGATAGAGGAGGAGAGGGATAGAGGGAGGAGAGGGGATAGAGGGAGGAGAGGGAAGAGGAGGAGAGGGATAGAGGAGGAGAGGGGATAGAGGAGGAGAGGGAGAGGGGATAGAGGAGGAGAGGGGATAGAGGGAGGGAGAGGGGATAGAGGAGGAGAGGAGGAGAGGGGGATAGAGGGGAGGAGAGGGGTAGGAGGAGGGGGAGGGGATAGAGGTAGGGAGAGGGATAGAGGTGGAGAGGGAGGAGAGGGGATAGAGGGAGGAGAGGGGATAGAGGAGGAGAGGGGATAGAGGGGGGAGAGGGGGATAGAGGAGGAGAGGGGATAGAGGGGAGGAGAGGGGATAGAGGGAGGAGAGGGGATAGAGGGAGGAGAGGGGATAGAGGAGGAGAGGGGAGGAGGAGGGGATAGAGGAGGAGAGGGAGGAGGGGATAGAGGAGGAGAGGGATAGAGGAGGAGAGGGAAGAGGGAGGAGAGGGGATAGAGGGAGGAGAGGGAGGGAGAGGGATAGAGGAGGAGAGGGATAGAGGGGAGAGAGGGATAGAAGGAGGAGAGGGGATAGAGGGGATAGAGGAGGAGAGGGGATAGAAAGGGAGAGGGATAGAGGGAGGAGAGAGGGGATTGAGGAGGAGAGGGGATAGAGGGGGGAGAGGGGGATAGAGGGAGAGAGAAGGGGAGAGGGGGATAGAGGGGGGGAGAGGGGAAGAGGAGGAGGGATAGAGGAGGGGGAGGGATAGAGGAGGGGGGGATAGAGGAGGAGAGGGATAGAGGAGGGAGAGGGATAGAGGAGGAGAGGGGGAAGAGGAGGAGAGGGATAGGGGGAGGAGAGGGGATAGAGGGAGGAGAGGGAGGGGGAGGAGAGGGGATAGAGGAGGAGAGGGATAGAGGGAGGAGAGGGGAGGGGGAGGAGAGGGGATAGAGGGAGGAGAGGGGGAGGGGGAGGAGAGGGGGAGAGAGGGAGGAGAGAGGGATAGAGGGAGGAGAGGGGATAGAGGGAGGAGAGAGGGATAGAGGGAGGAGAGGGGATAGAGGAGGAGAGGGGATAGAGGAGGAGAGGGATAGAGGAGGAGAGGGGGATAGAGGGAGGAGAGGGGATAGAGGGGAGGAGAGGGGATAGAGGGAGGAGAGGGGATAGAGGAGGAGAGGGGATAGAGGAGGAGAGGGGATAGAGGGAGGAGAGGGAGAGAGGAGGAGAGGGATAGAGGGAGTGAGAGGGGATAGAGGAGGAGAGGGATAGAGGAGGAGAGGGGATAGAGGGGAGGAGAGGGGGATAGAGGGAGGGAGAGGATAGAGAGGAGGAGAGGGATAGAGGAGGAGAGGGATAGAGGAGGAGAGGGATAAGGAGAGGAGGGGATAGAGGGAGAGAGGGGATAGAGGAGGAGAGGGGATAGAGGGAGGAGAGGGGATAGAGGAGGAGAGGGGATAGAGGAGGAGAGGGGATAGAGGAGGAGAGGGGATAGAGGGAGGAGAAGGGGAGGGAGGGATAGAGGAGGAGAGGGGATAGAGGGAGGAGAGGGGATAGAGGAGGAGAGGGGATAGAGGAGGAGAGGGGAGAGAGGAGGAGAGGGGATAGAGGAGGAGAGGGGATATAGGGAGGAGCGGGGATAGAGGAGGAGAGGGGATAGTAGGGAGGAGCGGGGATAGAGGAGGAGAGGGGATAGAGGAGGAGAGGGATAGAGGAGGAGAGGGAGGAGGAGAGGGAGGAGGGGATAGAGGGAGGAGAGGGAGGAGAGGGGGATAGGAGGAGAGGAGTAGAGGGAGGAGAGGGAGAGAGGAGGAGAGAGGGATAGAGGAGGAGAGGGAGGAGAGGGGATAGAGGGAGGAGAGGGATAGAGGGAGGAGAGGGAGAGAGGAGGAGAGGGATAGAGGAGGAGAGGGGATAGAGAGAGGAGAGGGATAGAGGGAGGAGAGGGGATAGGAGGAGGAGAGGGGATAGAGGAGGAGGGGATATAGGGGGAGCGGGATAGAGGAGGAGAGGGGTATTAGGAGGGATGGGATAGAGGAGGAGAGGGATAGAGGAGGAGAGGGATGAGAGGGAGGAGAGGGGATAGAGGGGGAGAGGGGATAGAGGAGGAGAGGGGATAGAGGAGGAGAGGGGATAGAGGAGGAGAGGGGATAGAGGGGGGAGAGGGGATAGAGGAGGAGAGGGGATAGAGGAGGAGAGGGGATAGAGGGAGGAGAGGGGATAGAGGGAGGGAGAGGGGATAGAGGAGGAGAGGGAGGATAGGAGGAGAGGGAGGAGAGGGAGGAGAGGGGAAGAGGAGAGAGGGGATAGAGGAGGGAGGGAATAGAGGAGAGGAGAGGGAGGAGAGGGGATAGGAGAGAGAGGGGATAGAGGGAGGAGAGGGGATAGAGGAGGGGAGAGGGGATAGAGGAGGAGAGGGGATAGAGGAGGAGAGGGAGGAGAGGGGATAGAGGGAGGGAGAGGGGATAGAGGGAGGGAGAGGGGATAGAGGAGGAGAGGATGGAGGAGGAGAGAGAGAGAGGAGGGATAGAGGAGGAGAGGGATAGAGGGAGGAGGAGAGGGGATAGAAGAGGAGAGGGATAGAAGGGAGAGGAGAGGGAATAGGAGGGGAGAGGATAGAGGGGAGAGGGGAGAGGAGGAGAGGGGATAGAGGAGAGAGGGATAGAGGGGGAGAGGGGATAGAGGGAGGAGAGGGGATAGAGGGGAGGAGAGGGGATAGAGGGAGGGGATAGAGGGAGGAGAGGGGATAGAGGGGGAGAGGGGGAGAGGAGGAGAGGGAAAGAGGGAGGAGAGGGGATAGAGGGAGGAGAGGGGATAGAGGGAGGAGAGGGGATAGAGGGAGGAGAGGGAGGAGAGGGAGGAGAGGGATAGAGGGATAGAGGGAGGAGAGGGGAGAGAGGGAGGAGAGGAGAGAGGAGGAGGAGAGGATAGAGGAGGAGAGGGGATAGAGGGAGGGAGAGGGAGGAGGAGGAGAGGAGGTAGGAGGGAAGGGGATGGATGAGTAGAGGGAGAGAGGGATAGAGGGAGGAGAGGAATGTGGGAGGAGAGGGGATAGGAGGGAGGAGAGGGATAGAGGAGGAGAGGGGATAGAGAGGGGAGAGGGATGGAGGAGGAGAGTGGATAGAGGGAGGAGAGGGAGAGAGGAGGAGAGGAGGAGGGAGGAGAGGGATAGGAGGAGAGTAGGGATAAGAGGAGGAGAGGGGATAGAGGGAGGAGAGGGAGGAGAGGAAAAGGAGGAGAGGGATAGAGGAGGAGAGGGATAGAGGGAGGAGAGGGATAGAGGAGGAGAGGGATAGAGGAGGAGAGGGAGGAGAGGGATAAGGAGGAGAGGAGGAGAGGGAGAGAGGAGGAGAGGGAGAGAGGGAGGAGAGGGATAGAGGGGGAGGAGAGGGGATAGAGGGAGGGAGAGGGGATAGAGGAGGAGAGGAGGGGACAGAGAGGAGAGAGGAGGAGAGGGGAGAGGAGGAGAGGAGGAGAGGGGAATGAGAGGAAAGGATAGAGGAGAGAGGGGATAGAGGGAGGAGAGGGGAGAGAGGAGGAGAGGGATAGAGGAGGAGAGGGGATAGAGGAGGAGAAGAGGAGAGTGGGATAGAGGGAGGAGAGGGATAGAGGGAGGAGAGGGGATAGAGGAGGAGGAGGAGGGAGAGAGGGAGGAGAGGGGATAGAGGAGGAGAGGGGATAGAGGAGGAGAGGGGATAGAGGGAGGAGAGGGGATAGAGGAGGAGAGGGGATAGAGGGAGGAGAGGGGATAGAGGAGGAGAGGGGATAGAGGAGGAGAGGGATAGGAGGAGGAGAGGGGATAGAGGAGAGGAGGGTAAGGAGGGGGAGGGGAGGGAGTGGAGGGAGGGATAGAGGGAGGGGTAGAGGAGGAGAGGGAAAGAGGAGGAGAGGGATAGAGGGAGGAGAGGGAGAAGGAGAGGAGGGAGGAGAGGAGAGGGATAGAGGAGGAGAGGGGATAGAGGAGGAGGGAGGGAGAGAGGAAGGGAGGAGAGGACAGAGGGAGGAGAGGAGAGAGGGGAGGGGAGAGAGGAGGAGAGGGTAAGGAGGAGAGGGGATAGGGAGGAGGAGAGGGGAGGAGAGGGATGAGGAAGGGAGGAGAGGGGATAGAGGAGGAGAGGGGATAGAGGAGGAGAGGGATAAGGAGGAGAGGAAGGAGGAGAAAGAGGAAGGATAAGGAGGAGAGGAAGGAGGAGGAGAGGGAGAGAGGAAGAGGGAGAGGGGAGGGAGAGGAGGAGGAGAGGGGGAGGAGAGGGGATAAGGAGGAGGGAGATAGGAGGAGAGGAGGATAGAGGAGGAGAGGGGATAGAGGAGGAGAGGGAGGAGAGGAGAGGAGGAGAGGGGATAGAGGGAGGAGAGGGGATAGAGGAGGAGAGGGGAGGAGAGGGGATATAGGAAGGAGAGGGATAAGAAGAGGGAGAGAGGGGAGAGAGAGAGAGAGGGAGGAGAGGGGAAGGGAAGGGATAGAGGAGGAGGTAGAGGAAGAGGGAGGAGAGGATATAAAGGGGATAGAGGGAGGAGAGGGGAGGGAGAGAGGAGAGTAGAGGAGGAGAGGGAGGAGAGGGGATAGAGGAGGAGAGGGAGGAGAGGGATTAGGAGAGGGGATAGAGGAGGAGAGGGGAAGAGGAGGAGAGGGGAGGAGAGGGGAAGAGGAGAGGGGGAGAGAGGGAGAGAGGGGATAGAGGAGGAGAGGGAAGATAGAGGAGGAGAGGGGAGAGGAGGAGGAGAGGGAAGAGGAGAGGGAAAGGGAGGGAGTAAGGGAGGAGAGGAGGAGAGGAGAGGAAGGGGATAGGAGGGAGGAGAGGGAAGAGGGAGGAGAGGGGATAGAGGAGAGAGGGGAGGAGAGGGGATAGAGGAGGAGAGGGAGGAGGAGGAGAGGGGAGAGAGGGAGGAGAGGGGATAGAGGGAGGAGAGGGGAAGAGGGAGGAGAGGGGAGGAGAGGGGAAGGAGAGAGAGGAGGGTAAGGAGGGAGAGAGGATAGAGGGAGGAGAGGGATAGAGGAGGAGAGAGGGAGGGGTAGAGGAGGAGAGGGGATAGAGGGAGGAGAGGGGATAGAGGGAGGAGAGGGGATAGAGGAGGAGAAGGGAGGGAGAGGGGATAGAGGAGAGAGGAGAGAAGGAGAGGGATAGGAGGAGAGGGGTAGAGGGAGAGAGGGATAGAGGAGGAGAGGGGATAGAGGGAGGAGAGGGTGAGGGAGGAGGAGAAAGGAGGAGAGGGATAGAGGAGGAGAGGGGAACAGAGGGAGGAGAGGGAAGAGGGGAAGAGGGGAGAAGGAGGAGGAAGGAGAGGGATAGAGGGAGGAGAGGGAGAGAGGAGGGAGGGATAGAGGAGGAGAGGGGAGAGAGAAGTTTAGGAAGGAGAGGGATAGAGGGAGGAGAGGGGATAGAGGGAGGAGTAGGGATAGAGGAGGAGGATAGAGGGGTAGAGGATAGGAGGAGAAGGGGATAGAGGTAGGAGGGACAGAGAGAGGAGAGGGGATAGGGAGGTATTGTGAGGGGATAGAGAGAGGAGGAGAGAGGAGAGAGGGGGAGGAGGTAGAGGGATAGAGGAGGAGAGGGATAGAGGGAGGAGAGGGGTAGGAGGAGGAGAGGGGATAGAGGAGGAGAGGGATAGAGGAGGAGAGGGAAGGAGGGAGAGAGGGGAGGAGAGGGGAAAAGGAGAGGGAGAGAGGGAGAGGAGGGAGAGAGGAGGGAGGAGAGGGAGTAGAGGAGGGAGAGGGGATAGAGGGAGGAGAGGGGATAGAGGGAGGAGAGGGGATAGAGGAGGAGAGGGGGGGGGAGAGGGGAGGGATAGAGGAGGGAGAGGGGAGGAGAGGGAGGAGGGAGGGAGGAGGAGAGGGATAGAGGAGGGAGAGGATAGAGGAGGAGAGGGGAGAGAGGGAGGAGAGGGGAAAGAGAGAAAGAGGAGGATAGAGGAGGAGGAGAGAGGGGAGAGAAAGGAGAGAGGGGATAGAGGGAGGAGAGGGATAGAGAGAGGAGAGAGAGGATGAGGGAGGAGTAGGGGGGGGGGATAGAGGGAGGAGAGGGGATAGAGGGAGGAGAATAGAGGAGGAGAGGGGATAGAGGGAGGAGAGGGGATAGAGCGAGAGGGGAGAGGGATAGAGGAGGAGAGAGGGATAGAGGGAGGAGAGGGATAGGGGGAGAGGGAAGGAGGAGGGAAGGGGGGAATAGAGGAGGAGAGATAGAGGAGAGGGATAGAGGGAGGAGAGGAAGAGGAGGAGAGAGGATAGAGGAGGAGAGGGGGATAGAGGGAGGAGAGGGAGGATGAGGGGGAGAGGGGAGGAGAGGGATAGAAGAGAGAGGGACAGAGGGAGCAGAGGGATAGAGCAGGGAGAGGGATAGAGGAGGAGAGAGAGGGGAGGAGAGGAGGAGAAGAGGGAGGAGAGGGGATAGAGGGAGGGAGGGGGATAGAGGAGGAGAGGGGAGGGAGAGGGGAGTTAGGAGGAGAGAGGGAGGAGGGAGAGGGGATAGAGGAGGAGAGAGGGGGAGGAGAGGGGATAAGGAGGGAGGGTAGAGGGAGGAGAGGGAGAGAGGGAGGAGAGGGAATTGAGGGAGGGATAGAGGGAGGAGAGAGGGATAGAGAGTGAGGGAGGGGGGGGGAGAGGGAGGAGAGGGATAGAGGGAGAGAGAGGGAGGAGGAGAGATATAGGAGGAGAGGGGATAGAGGGAGGAGAGGGGATAGAGGAGGAGAGGGGATAGGAGGGAGGAGGAGGGATAGAGGGAGGAGAGGGGATAAGAGGAGGAGAGGGGATGAGAGGAGGAGAGGGAGGGAGAGGGGATATAGGAGAGAAGGAGGAGAGAGGGAGGAGAGGGGATAGAGGAGGGAGGGGATAGAGGAGAGAGGGGAGGGGGGTATAGAGGAAGGGAAAGGGAGGAGAGGGGATAGAGGAGGAGGGAGGAGGAGAGAGGGAGGAGAGGGAAAGGGAAGGATAGAGGGAGGAGAGGGGATAGAGGAGTGAGGAGAGGGATAGAGGGAAGAGGAGGGGAAGAGGGAGGAGAGAGGGATAGAGAGGAGAGGAAGAGGGAGGGATAGAGAGGAGAGTAGAGGGGAGGAGAGAGGTAGAGGGAGGAGAGGGGAAGAGGAGGAGAGGGAGAGAGGGATAGAGGAGGGAGAGGGGATAGAGGAAGGAGAGGAGGGAAGTAGAGGAGGAGAGGGATGGGAGGGAGAGGGGATAAGGGAGGAGAGGGGATAGAGGGAAGGGAGGAGAGGGGGATAGAGGAAGAGAGGGGAGTAGAGGGATAGAGGAGGGAGAGGGGATAGAGGAGGAGAGAGGGGATAGAGGAGAGAGGGGATAGAGGGAGGAGAGGGGATAGAGGGGAGGAGAGGGGATGAAGGAGGAGAGGGGATAGAGGGAGGAGAGGGATAGAGGAAGGAGAGGGAGGGAGGAGAGGGATAGAGGGAGGAGAGGGATAGAGGGAAGAGGGAAAGGGGAAGAGGAGGAAGAAGAGGGAGGGAGAGGGGATAGAGAGGAGAGGGGATGTAGAGAGAGGGAGAGGAGGATAGAGGAGGAGAGGGATAGAGGAGGAGAGGATAGAGGGAGGAGAGGGATAGAGGAGGGAGAGGGATAGAGGAGGAGAGGGGATAGAGGGAGGAGAGATAGGGGAGGAGAGGGGGGAGGGGATAGAGGGAGGAGAGGGAGAGTAGGGGTAAGGGGGGAGGAGGGGGGGGAGGGGGGAGAGGGAGTAGAGGAGGAGAGGGGGATAGAGGGAGGAGAGGGAGAAGAGGGAGGAGAGGGATGAGAGGAGGGAGGGGATAGAGGAGGAGAGGGGGATAGAGGGAGGAGAGGGGAGAGAGGAGAGTAGTGGGATAGAGGGGAGGAGAGGGAGAGAGAGAGGAGGAGAGGGAGAGAGGGGAGGAGAGGGAGGCAGAGGAGGAGAGGGGATAGAGGGAGTGAGAGGGAGCAGAGGAGGGAGAGGGGATAGAGGAGGAGAGGGAGGGTAGGGAGGAGAGGGAGGGAGGGAGTGAGAGGGGATAGAGTGGAGAGGGTAGAAGGAGGAGAGGGAGCAGAGGGAGGAGAGGGGAGAGAGGAGGGGAGAGGGGATAGGAGGAGGAGAGAGATAGAGGGAGGAGAGGGAGGGGGAGGGGAGGAGAGGGATAGAGGAGGAGAGGGAAAAGGAGGAGGGATAGAAGGGAGGAGAGGGGGAAAGAGGAGAGGAGGAGGGATGGTATGAGGATGGATGACATATGACAGGATGATGGTAAAAATGATATGAGAAACAGAGTGAGGAGAAAAAAATGAGGGAGTGAGAAAGATTATAAGAGGTGTGACAGAGGTGAGGGGGATAGTATGAATGGGTGCTGAAAGAGAGAGGCATGAGGTAATGTGAGGAGGGAGGTAAGAATATAGTGGCTGAGATGATAAGAGGAGGAGAGGATGAGGGAGAGAGAGGGATGGAGGAGGAGAGGGAGGGGAGGAGAGGGAGTAGGAGGAAGGAGAGGGACGAGAGGAGGGAGAGGGGATAGGAGGGAGTGGAGGGGGGGGGATAGAGGAGGAGAGGGGAGGGAGGAGGAGGGGATAGAGAGGAGAGGAGGAGGGAAGAGGGAGGAGAGGGAGAGGAGGAGGAGAGGGGATAGAAGGAGGAGAGGGAGGAGGAGGAGAGGGAGAGGAGAGGAGAGGGGAGGAGGAGAGGGAGAGAGGAGTAGAGGGAGAGGGAGTGAGAGGAAGAAGAGGAGAGAGGGATAGAGGAGGAGAGGGGATAGAGGAGGAGAGGGAAGAGGGAGGAGAGGGAGGAGAGGGGGAGGGGAGTGAGGGAGGAGAGGGGATAGAGGGAGGAGGAGGGAGAGAGGAGAGGGAGGAGAGGGAGGAGAGGGGGAGAGAGGGAGGAGAGGGGATAGAGGGAGGAGAGGGGATAGAGGAGGAGAGGGGAGAGAGGGAGGAGAGGGGGATAGAGGGAGGAGAGGGAGAGAGGAGGAGAGGAGGGAGAGAGGAGAGGGGATAGAGGGAGGAGAGGGGATAGAGGGAGGAGAGAGGATAGGAGGAGGAGAGGGGAGGGGGAGGGAGGGAGAGGAGGAGGGAGGAGAGGGAAGAGGGAGGAGAGAGAGGATAGAGGAGGAGAGGGAGATAGAGGGAGTGAGAGGGATGGAGGAGGAGAGGGATAGAGGAGAGAGAGTAGAGGGGAGGAGAGGAGAGGAAGAGGGAGGAGAGGGAAGAGGGAGAGAGGATAGAGGAGGAGAGGGAGTAGAGGGAGGAGAGGGGATAGAGGGAGGAGAGGGGAGGTAGAGGAGAGAGAGGGGAGGAGAGGGAGGAGAGGGATAGAGGGAGGAGAGGGATGAGAGGAGGAGAGAGAGGGATAGAGGAGGAGAGGGAGGAGGAGGAGAGGTAGAGGGGTTAGAGTAGAGAGGAGAGGGGAGAGGAGGGGAGGAGAGGGAGGAGAGGGAGTGAGAGGGATAGAGGGATAGAGGAGGAGAGGGATGGAGGGAGGAGAGGGGATAGAGGGAGGAGAGGGGATAGAGGGAGGAAGAGGGAGTAGAGGATGGAGAGGGATAGATATGAAGAGGGTAGGAGAGAGAGGGGATAGAGGAGGAGAGGGGATAGAGGAGGAGAGGGATAGTTGAGGGGAGGGGAGGAGGAGGAGGAGAGGGAGGTAGAGGGAGGAGGAGGGGATAGGAGGGAGGGAGAGGGGATAGAGGAGGAGAGGGAGGGAGGAGGTAGAGAGAGGGGAGGGAGAGAGGGATAGAGGGGAGGAGAGGGAGTAGAGGGGGGGATAGAGGGAGGAGAGGATAGAGGAGGAGAGGGGAGGAAGGGAGAGAGGGGAGGAGGGAGGGAGGAGGAGGCAGAGGAGCAGAGGAGGAGAGGGGATAGAGGAGGAGAGGGGAGGAGGAGGAGAGGGAGAGAGGGGAGGAGAGGAGAGGGATAGAGGAGGAGGAGAGGGGATAGAGGAGGAGGAGGGGAGGGAGAGGAGGAAGAGGGAGGAGAGGGAGAGAGGGAGGAGAGAGGGGATAGGAGGAGGAGAGGGATAGAGGAGGGAGGGATAGAGGAGGAGAGGGGATAGGAGGGAGGAGAGGGAGGAGGAGGAGAGGTAGAGGGGGAGGGCGAGGAGAATAGAGGAGGAGAGGGGATAGGAGGAGGAGAGGAAGAGGAAGGAGAGGGAGTAGAGGGAGGAGAGGGATAGAGGGAGAGAGGGAGGAGGTGAGGGAGCAGAGGGAGAGGAGAGGGAGAGGAGGAGAGGGGATAGAGGAGGAGAGGGATAGAGGGAGGAGAGGGGATAGAGGAGGAGAGGGAGATAGGAGGGAGGAGAGGGATAGAGGGAGGAGAGGGGGAGGAGAGGGATAGAGGGAGGAGAGGGATAGAGGAGGAGAGGGGATAGAGGGAGGAGAGGGGGATAGAGGGAGGAGAGAGGGATAGAGGAGGAGAGGGTAGAGGAGGAGAGGGGATAGAGGGAGGAGAGGGATAGAGGGAGGAGAGGGGGATAGGAGGGAGGAGAGGGGATAGAGGGAGGAGAGGGGATAGAGGAGGAGAGGGAGGAGAGGGGATAGAGGAGGAGAGAGGGGATAGAGGGAGGAGAGGGGGAGAGAGGGAGGGAGGAGGAGGGATAGGAGGAGGAGAGGGAGGAGAGGGAGGAGGAGGGAGAGAGGGATGGAGGGAGTGAGAGGGAGTAGAGGAGGGAGAGGGAAGAGGGAGGGGGAAGGAGGAGGAGAGGGTAGAAGAGGAGGTAGGGGAGGGAGGGATAGAGGAGGGAGGGGAGAGGGAGAAGGGGGAGAGGGGAGGAGGGAGAGGGGAGAGAGGAGGAGAGGGGATGGAGAGGGAGAGAGGGATAGAGGGAGGAGAGGGTAGAGGGAGGAGGAGGGAGAAGAGGAGGGAGAGGGAAGGGAGGGAGGAGGAGGGATAGAGGAAGAGAGGGAGGAGAGGGAGGAGGGAGGAGGAGGGAGGAGAGGGAGAGAGGGAGGAGAGGGGATAGAGGAGGAGAGGGGATGGAAGAAGGAGGAGGGGGAAGGGAGAGGGGTAGAGGGAGGGAGGAGAGGAGAGGGGATAGGGAGGGAGAGGAGGGGGATAGAGGGAGGAGAGGGGATAGGAGGGAGGAGAGGGGATAGAGGAGGAGAGGGGAGAGGAGAGGGGAAGGAGGTGAGGGAGGAGAGGGATAGAGGAGGAGAGGGGATAGAGGGAGGAGAGGGAGAGAGGAGGAGAGGAAGAGAGGAGAGGGAGGAGGGAGGAGAGGGGATAGAGGGAGGAGAGGGGATAGGAGGAGGAGAGGGGAAGAGGGAAGGAGAGGGGATAGAGGGAGGAGAGGAGGATGGGGGAGGAGAGGGGATAGAGGAGGAGAGGGATAAGAGGAGGAGAGGGGAGAGAGGAGGAGAGGGATAGAGGGAGGAGAGGGGAGAGAGGAGGAGAGGGGATAGAGGAGGAGAGGGTGGATGGAGGGAGGAGAGGGAGGAGAGGAGGAGGGGATAGAGGAAGGAGGGAGAGGGGATAGGAGGAGGAGAGGGATAGAGGGAGGGAGAGGTGGGAGAGGGAGGAGGAGGAGAGGAGGAGAGGAGGAGAGGGGATAGAGGAGGAGAGGGGATAGAGGAGGAGGAGGGGATAGAGGGAGAGGGAGAGGGGAGGAGGGGAGAGGAGAGGAGGAGGAGGGAGGAGAGGGGTAGAGGAGAGGGGGATAGAGGGAGGAGAGGGAGGATAGAGGGAGTGAGAGAGGGATAGAGGGAAGGAGAGGGAGGAGGGAGGAGAGGGATAGGAGGAGGAGAGGGATAGAGGGAGGAGGGGGAGGGGAGAGGGGAGGGGGAGGAGAGGGGATAGAGGAGGGAGAGAGAGAGAAGAGGAGGAGAGGGATAGGAGGAGGAGAGAGAGGGAGGGGAGGAGGAGAGGGGATAGAGGAGAGGAGGGGATAGAGAGAGGAGAGGGGATAGAGGGAGAGAGGAAGATGGGGAGGGAGGGAGGGAGGAGGGAGGAGAGGGGAGTAGAGGAGGAGAGGGAGGAGAGGGGATAGGAGGGAGGAGAGGGGAGGAGAGGGAGGAGGAGGGAGAGAGGAGGAGAGGGGATAGAGGAGGAGAGAGGGATAGAGGGGAGAGAGGGGAGATGAGAGGAGGAGAGGGGATAGAGGAGGAGAGGGATGGAGGGAGGAGAGGGATAGGGAGGGAGGAGAGGGATGAGGAGAGGAGGGAGAGAGGAGGAGAGGAGGATAGAGGGAGGAGAGGGAAGAGGAGGGGGGAGAGGGGATGAGGAGGAGAGGAGAGGAGGAGAGAGGGGAGAGAGGGAGGAGAGGGGGATAGAGGGAGGAGAGGGATAGAGGGAGGAGAGGGAAGAGAGAGGAGAAGAGGAGGAGAGAGAGGAGAGGAGAGGGGATAAGGAGAGAGGGTAAGGGAGGAGAGGGGATAGAGGGAGGAGAGGGGATAGAGGGAGGAGAGGGGATAGAGGAGGAGAGGGAGTAGAGGGAGGGAGAGGGATAGAGGGAGGAGAGGGGATAGAGGAGGGAGAGAGGGATAGAGGAGCAGAGAGGGAGGAGGAGAGAGGGATAGAGGAGGGAGAGAGGAGAGATGAGGAGGAAGGGAGGAGAGGGAGGAGGAGAGGGAGTTAGGAGGAGGAGAGGGAGTAGAGGAGGAGAGGGATGGGAGGAGAGGGGAAGAGGGAGGAGAGGAGAGGAGATGGAGGAGAGAGGATAGAGGGAGGAGAGGGGAGGAGAGGGGATAGAGGAGGAGAGGGGATAGAGGGAGGAGAGGGGATAGAGGAGGAGAGGGAGTGAGGAGGAGAGGGAGAGAGGGAGGAGAGGGATGGAGGAGAGGGGATAGAGGAGGGAGGGAGGGAGAGGAGAGAGAGGGATAGAGGAGGAGAGGGGAGGAGAGGATGGAGGAGGAGAGGATAGAGGGGAGGAGAGGGAGGAGAGGGGAGAGGGAGGAGAGGGAGGAGAGGAGGAGAGGGAGAAGAGGAAGAGGGAGAAAGAGGGTAGGAGGAGAGGGGATAGAGGGAGGAGAGGGGAGAGAGGGGATAGGGGAGGGGATAGAGGGAGGAGAGGGAGTAGAGGAGGAGAGAGGGGAGGAGAGGGATAGAGGAGGAGAGGGGATAGAGGAGGAGAGGGATAGAGGGAGGAGAGAGAGGGGAAGGAGGTAGAGGAGGAGAGGGAGAGGGAAGGGAGGAGGAGAGGGGGGGGGAGAGGAGGAGAGGAGGGAGAGGGGATAGAGGAGGAGAGGGAGGAGAGGAGTGATATGAGAGGGGATAGAGGAGGAGAGGGGAGTGAGGAGGATGAGAGAGGAGAGGGGATAGAGGGAGGAGAGGGATAGAGGGAGGAGAGGGGAAGAGGGAGGGAGAGGGATAGAGGAGGAGAGAGGGATAGAGGAGGAGAGGGGATAGAGGAGGAGAGGGGGATAGAGGGGAGTGGAGAGAGGGGATAGAGGAGGAGAGGGGAGAGAGGGAGGAGAGGGGATGAGGAGGGAGGAGAGGATATGGAGGAAGAGAGGGAGTAGAGGGAGGAGAGGGATGAGGGAGGAGAGGGTGAGGAGAGAGGGGATAGAGGGAGAGAGGGAGGGAGAGGAGGGAGAGGGGAGAGAGAGGAGGAGGGGAGATGGGAAGTAGAGGGGAGAGGGGATAGAGGAGGAGAGGAGGGAGAGGGGAGTAGGGAGGAGGAGAGGGATAGAGGGAGGAGAGGGGATAGAGGAGGAGAGGGGATAGAGGGAGGAGAGGGAGATAGAGGAGGAGAGGGAGAGAGGAGGGAGAGGGAGGAGAGAGGAGGAGAGGGGATAGAGGGAGGAGAGGGGATGAGAGGGAGGGAGAGGGAGGAGGGAAGAGGAGGAGAGGGAGTTAGAGGAGGAGAGGGGTAGAGGAGGAGAGGGATAGAGGGAGGAGAGGGATAGAGGGAGGGAGAGGGGAGGGGGAAGGAGAGGGAGTGAGAGGAGGAGAGGGATAGGAGGGAGGAGAGGGGGAGAGGAGGAGGAGAGGGATAGAGGAGGAGAGGGGATAGAGGGGAGGGAGAGGGGATAGAGGGAGGAGAGGGAGGAGAGGGGATAGAGGAGGAGAGGGGGATAGGAGGAGGAGAGGGGAGGAGAGGGAGGAGAGGGATAGAGGGAGGGAGAGGGGAGGGGGAAGGGAGAGGGGATAGAGGAGAGGAGAGGGGATAGAGGAGGAGAGGGGAGGGGGAAGGAAAGGGAAGGGAGGGGGAGGAGAAAAGGGGAGGAGAGGAGGGGGAGGAGGAGGGAGGAGGAGAAAGGGAGGGGAGGAGAAGGGGAGGGGGAGGAGAGGGAGGGGGAGGAGAGGGAGGGGGAGGAAAAGGAGGGGGAGGAGAAGGGAGGGGAGGAAAAAGGGAGGGGGAGGAGAAGGGAGGGGAGAGGGTAAGGGAGGGGGAGGAGAAGGGAGGGGGAGTAGAAGGGAGGTGGGAGGAGAAGGAGAGAGTCAGGGACTCAATAAGTCACGATGTCTCTCACAGTGAAAATTAGTTACAGCCTTTGGTTTGAGTGTGAGTCTGTTAGTGAGTGTGTGTGTGTGTGTGTGTGTGTGAGTGTCTGTCTGTATCTAATGGAAGTGACACGCTGTTATTCAGAAATGCGAATGTGTGGGTCATTTTTAATTTCAGAACAAAAATGAGAGAGGGAGAAGAGGGGAGGAAAAGGGAGGGGGAGGGGGGAGAGGGGGGAGAAGGGGAGGGGGAGTAGAAGGGGGAGACTGTATTTGTTAGGGAAAGGGTTCACCTGTGTGGCCCAGGTGCTATTTAAGAGTGGTGGCCCAGGTGTATTTAAGAGTGGTGGCCCAGGTGCTATTTAAGAGTGGTGGCCCAGTGCTCCAGTTGTCTTGAGAGATGTGGAGGGTAACACCTTTAGAGGAGTGGGAGAGGGGGAGGAGAGGGAGAGGGGGAGAGGGAGGAGAGGGGGAGGAGAGGGGAGGGGGAAGGAGAGGGAGGGTGTAGAAGGGAGGGGGAAGGAGAAGAGAGGGGGAGGAGGAGGGAGGGGAGGAGAGAGGAGGGGAGGAGAAGGGAGGGGGGAGTAGAAGGAGGGTGAGGAGAAGGGAGGGGGAGAAGAAGGGAGAGGGACGGCGAAGGGAGGGGGAGGAGACGGGAGGGGGAGGGGAGGGGAGGAGAGGGGATGGGGGAGGCAGATAGAGAGAACAGAGAGAGAGGAACAGAGAGAGAGGAACAGAGAGAGAGAACAGAGAGAGAGAACAGAGAGAGAGAACAGAAAGAGAGAACAGAGAGAGAGAGTAACAGAGAGAGAGAGTAACAGAGAGAGAACAGAGAGAGAGAGAGAGTAACAGAGAGAGAGAACAGAGAGAGAGAACAGAGAGAGAGAACAGAGAGAGAGAACAGAGAGAGAACAGAGAGAGAGAGTAACAGAGAGAGAGAGAGGGGAACAGAGAGAGAGAACAGAGAGAGAGAACAGAGAGAGAGGACAGAGAGAGAGAACAGAGAGAGAAGGAACAGAGAGAGAGAACAGAGAGAACAGAGAGAGAGAACAGAGAGAGAGGAACAGAGAGAGAACAGAGAGAACAGAGAGAGAGAGGAACAGAGAGAGAGAATAGAGAGAGATAACAGAGAGAGAGGAACAGAGATAGAGAACAGAGCGAGAGAGAGAACAGAGAGAGAACAGAGAGAACAGAGAGATAAGAGAGCGAAAAAACAGATTGTACAGTTCAGTTCAGTGGTAATGCTAAACCACAAACACACACACACACACACACACACACACACACACACACACACACACACACACCATGGATATTTATTTCCTATTGTCGTCTTTGATTGGAGCTGTAGATAATCAAGACAAATCACATAAGCCTTTGACAAATAGCATGCGTTCCATATGGCACCCTATTCCCTATATAGTGCACTACTTTAGACCAGAGAATGGCACCCTATTCCCTATATAGTGCACTACTTTAGACAGAGAATGGACCCATTCCATAGTAGTGATACTTAGACAGAGAATGGCACCCTATTCCCTATATAGTGCACATATGGGGACACCATTTGGGACGCAGAAGAGACAAATAATATCACCCACACAGCAGAATAGTCACCTCTCCTGAGACCATGTAAACGAGTCATTTAGGAGGTTCAGAGCCACTTAATAAGTGATCCCATTTAAATAGAGGTGAGACTACAAATCAATAACAGTATGTACATTTATCCTCAATAAAGAAGATCAAAATCAGTGCTAGTAGGAAAAGACTGTTGTACCCCTTGGTGTCTCTTTACTACATTTAGCCTGGAGATGTTAATTTAGCCTGGATATGTTAATTTAGCCTGGAGATGTTAATTTAGCCTGGAGATGTTAATTTAGCCTGGATATATTAATTTAGCCTAGAGATGTTAATTTAGCCTAGAGATGTTAATTTAGCCTGGAGATGTTAATTTAGCCTAGAGATGTTAATTTAGCCTAGATATGTTAATTTAGCCTGGAGATGTTAATTTAGCCTGGATATGTTAATTTAGCCTGGAGATGTTAATTTAGCCTAGATATGTTAATTTAGCCTGGAGATTTTAATTTAGCCTGGAGATGTTAATTTAGCCTGGATATATTAATTTAGCCTAGAGATGTTAATTTAGCCTAGAGATGTTAATTTAGCCTGGAGATGTTAATTTAGCCTAGAGATGTTAATTTAGCCTAGATATGTTAATTTAGCCTGGACATGTTAATTTAGCCTGGACATGTTAATTTAGCCTGGACATGTTAATTTAGCCTAGAGATGTTCATTTAGCCTAGAGATGTTCATTTAGCCTAGAGATGTTCATTTAGCCTGGATATGTTAATTTAGCCTGGACATGTTAATTTAGCTTAGAGATGTTCATTTAGCCTAGAGATGTTCATTTAGCCTAGAGATGTTCATTCACATATCTTTTTTCCATAAGCGATGTTAAACCCTTGACTTGCCCTCAAAAGCAGTAGCTTTCCTCTTCTCTCATTGGATAAGATGAAATACAGAAATAGTCGGCCTTCAAAATCCTGCGTTTATAGCGATTGACCCTGGGTTCGCCTGAGAGCGGTGTGTGTATGTGTGTCTGCCCACTTCAACACAGACTACACAACCATGCCTGCCCCCTTCAACACAGACTACACAACCATGCCTTCCCCCTTCAACACAGACTACACAACCATGCCTGCCCCCTTCAACACAGACTACACAACCAGGCCTGCCCCCTTCAACACAGACTACACAACCATGCCGCCTCCCTCAACACAGACTACACAACCATGCCTTCCCCCTTCAACACAGACTACACAACCATGCCTGCCCCTTCAACACAGACTACACAACCATGCCTTCCCCCTTCAACACAGACTACACAACCATGCCTGCCCCCTTCAACACAGACTACACAACCAGGCCTGCCCCCTTCAACACAGACTACACAACCATGCCTGCCCCCTTCAACACAGACTACACAACCATGCCTTCCCCCTTCAACACAGACTACTACAACCATGCCTGCCCCTTCAACATAGACTACAATAACCAGGCCTGCCCCCTTCAACACAGACTACACAACCAGGTCTGCCCCTTCAACACAGACTACACAACCATGCCTGCCCCTTCAACATAGACTACACAACCAGGCCCCTGCCCCTTCAACACAGACTACACAACCATGCCTGCCCCTTCAACACAGACTAACAACCATGCCTTCCCCTTCAACACAGACTACACAACCATGCCTGCCCCTTTCAACACAGACTACACAAAACCAGGTCTGCCCCCTTCAACACAGACTACACAACCAGACCGGCCCCCTTCAGCACAGACTACACAACCCATGCTTGAACCCCACCAACACAGACTATACAACCCACCAACACAGACTACACAACCAGACCGGCCCCCTTCAACACAGACTACACAACCAGACCGGCCCCCTTCAACACAGACTACACAACCATGCCTGAAGCTAGCTAGCTAGCCGTTCTTCAAACAAAGTCAACACAGTGGCCATTGCTAGCTACCCAACACGACCAGCGAACTGTACGGGTAGTAGCTAATTACAATATACTTGTCCTAGCTAGCCAACGTTGAATCATTGCTTCGCATAGAAAGGAACTTCTGACACAGACACGAATGATCTGTTTAGTGTGTTATCACACTATTGGTGGTTTGCTGTGACCAAGTGTTTGTGCTAAACGTGTGTTACTGGATGCTAGCATGCTAGTTAGCTAGTTAACACACTATTGGTGGTTTGTTGTGACCAAGTATTGGTGCTTAACTGTGTGTTAAACTGTGTGTTATTGGATGCTAGCATGCTAGTCAGCTATGGTGTCATAGTTAGCTAGCTGAATAAAGTGGGTTGAGTCTATTCCTTTTAAAACATTGAACAACTGTGGTTCACAACAATTTCTGATTTCTAAAGGTGGAAGTTGGGAGAGTTTTTGTTCGGGTGGTTCAGTGAAACAATTTTAGTTTCTGAGGTAGAAGTTTTTGGTGAGGGAGGCCCCCTCTCTCCTCTTCCAGATGCTTAGCTAATTTCATTCCGATCTCCTCTGCATTTTTGTAGCCATTTGCTACTGCCTGTCAACCATGCCTCTGCCATCCCTGTTCTCTCCTCTCTGCACAGGCTACACAAACAACGCACCACAACCTGCGCGGCTGCTGCCTCTCTAACCTGGTGGTCCCTGCACGCACCCTCACCTGGAGTTCCAGGTCGCAGGCAGCCCTCTGGAACTGCCGTTCTGCTGCCAACAAAGCTGACTTCATCCCAGCCTATGCCAACCTCCAGTCCCTCGACTTCCTGGCGCTGACGGAAACATGGATCACCACTGAAAACACGGCTACTCCTACTGCTCTCTCCTCGTCTGACCATGTGTTCTCGCGATACCCCGAGAGCATCTGGTCAGAGGGGTGGTGGTACAGGAATCCCTCATCTCTCCCAAGTGGACATTCTCAATTTTTCCCCTAACCCATCTGTCTATCTCCTCATTTGAATTCCATGCTGTCACAGTCACTAGCCCATTTAAGCTTAATATCCTTGTCATCTATCGCCCTCCAGGTTCCTTGGAGAGTTCATCAACGAGCTTGACGCCTTGATAAGTTCCTTTCCTGAGGATGGCTCACCCTCACAGTTTTGGGGGATTTCAACCTCCCTATGTCCACGCTTTGACTCATTTTCTCTGCCTCCTTCTTTCCACTCCTCTCCTCTTTTGACCTCACCCTCTCACCGTCCCCCCCCTACTCACAAGGCAGGCAATACGCTGACCTCATTCACTAGATGCTGCTCCTCTACTAATCTCACTGCAACTCCCTCCAAGTCTCCGACCACTACTTTGTTTTTTTCTCTCTCGCCTCCTCCCACACTACTCACTCTGCCCCTACACAGATGGTAATGCGCCGCCGCAACCTTCGCTCTCTCTCCCACTACTCTCCTCTTCCATCCTATCATCTCTTCCCTCTCTGCTCAATCCTTCTCCTCCAATCTCCTGATTCTGCCTCCTCAACCCTCCTCTCCTCCCTTTCTGCATCCTTTGACTCTGTGTCCCCTATCCTCCCGGCCGGCTCGGTCCTCCCTCCAGCTCCGTGGCTTGATGACTCACTGCGAGCTCACAGAACAGAGCTCCGGGAGCGGAGTGGAAATGGAAGAAAACTAAACTCCCTACCGACCTGGCATCTTTTCACCCTCCTCTCTACATTTTCTTCATCTGTTTCTGCTGCTAAGGCCACCTTCTACCACTCTAAATTCCAAGCATCTGCCCCTAACCCTAGGAAGCTCTTTGCCACATTTTCCTCCCTCCTGAATCCCCCCTCCTCCTCTCTCTGTGGATGACTTCGTCAACCACTTTGAAAAGAAGGTTGACGACATCCGATCCTCGTTTGTTAAGTCTAATGACACTGCTGGTCCTGCTCACACTGCCTATCCTATGCTTTGACTTCTTTCTCCCTCTCTCCAGATAAAATCCTGCGACTTGTGACTGCAGGCCGCCCAACAACCTGCCCGCTTGACCCCATCCCCTCCTCCCTTCTCCAGACCATCTCCGGTGACCTTCTCCCCTACCTCACCTCGCTGATCAACTCATCCCTGACCGTTGGCCATGTCCCTTCCGTCTTTCAAGAGAGCGAGAGTTGCTCCTTCTCAAAAAACCAACACTGACCCCACTGATGTCAACAACTACAGACCAGTATCCCTTCTCTCTTTTCTTTCCAAAACTATTGAGCGTGCCGTCTTTAGCCAACTCTCTTGCTATCTCTCTCAGAATGACCTTCTTGATCCAAACCAATCAGGTTTCAGGACTGGTCATTCAACTGAGACTGCTCTCCTCTGTGTCACGGAGACTCTCCGCACTGCTAAAGCTAACTCTCTCTCCTCTGCTCTTGTCCTTCTAGACCTGTCTGCTGCCTTTGATACTGTGAACCATCAGATTGTCACGGTCGTCTATGTCGTCCAAGTATGACCAAGGCGCAACGTGTCCAAGAAACATGACTTTATTTAGCAAAGTAACCAAAATCCAAAACAAAAGACGACTCAATGAAGTCCACGGTACACAGACCGAAAAAGGAACAAAAACCCACAAACACAAGGTGAAAAACACACAGTTTAATATGGGCTCCCAATCAGAGATAACGAGCCGACAGCTGACACTCGTTACCTCCGATTGGGAGTCACATGACTAATCAAAACCAACAAAACCAAACACACCCAATAACACAACATAACCTACCCAAAACCCAACAAAAACGAACACACCCTGACTCGAAAATACAAGTCCGGAGCCAGAGTGTGACACAGATCCCTCCTCTCCACCTCTCCGGAAGCTGGGCATCTCGGCGCGGCTCACTCCTGGATTGCGTCCCCACCTGACCGTCGCTCCTACCAAGTGGCGTGGCGACAAGCTGTCTCCGCACCACGTGCTCACCACTGGCTGTCCCCCAAGGCTCAGTTCCTAGGCCCTCTCCTTTTCTCCCTATACACCAAGTCACTTGGCTCTGTCATATCCTCACATGGTCTCTCCTATCATTGCTACGCTGACGATACACAACTAATCTTCTCCTTTCCCCCTTCTGATAACCAGGTGGCGAATCGCATCTCTGCATGTCTGGCAGACATATCAGTATGGATGACGATCACCACCTCAAGCTGAACCCTGGCAAGACGGAGCTGCTCTTCCTCCCGGGAAGAAGGACTGCCCGCTCCATGATCTCGCCATCACGGTTGACAACTCCGCTGTGTCCTCCTCCCAGAGTGCGAAGAGCCTGAGGCGTGACCCTGGACAACACCCTGTTGTTCTGCTCAACATCAAGGCGGTGACCCGCTCCTGCAGGTTCATGCTCTACAACATTCGGAGAGTACGACCCTGCCTTACACAGGAAGCGGCACAGGTCCTAATCCAGGCACTTGTCATCTCCCCGTCTGGACTACTGCAACTCGCTGTTGGCTGGCCTCCCCTGCCTGTGCCATTAGGAACCCCCTACAATTCTTCCAGAATGCCGAGCCCGTCTGGTGTTCAACCTTCCCAAGTTCTCTCACGTCACCCCCTCTCCGCACACTCCACTGGCTTCCAGGTTGAAGCTCGCATCCGCTACAAGACCATGGTGCTTGCCTATGGAGCAGTGAGGGGAACGGTACCTCTGACCTTCAGGCTCTGATCAGTCCCTGCACCCAAACGAGGGGGCATTGCGCTCATCCACCCCTCTGGCCTGCTGGCTCCTTCCTCTGCGGGAAGCATAGTTCCCGGCTCAGCCCAGTCAAAACTGTTCGTTGCTCTGGCACCCCAATGGTGGAACAAGCTCCCTCACGAGCCAGGACAGCGGAGTCACTCATCACCTTCCGGAGACATTTGAAACCCCACCTCTTTAAGAATACCTGGGATAGGATAAAGGAATCCTTCTACCCCCAATTGTAAAGTGGTTATCCCACTGGCTATAGGGTGAACGCACCACTTTGTGAGTCGCTCTGGCTAAGAGCGTCTGCTAATAATGAGCGTTAATGTTGCCCTTGAGCAAGGCACTTAACCCTAATTGCTCTGTAAGTCGCTCTGGATAAGAGCGTCTGCTAAATGACTAAAATGTAAATGTATGCCCCCTTCAACACAGACTACACAACCAGGCCTGCCCCCACCAACACAGACTACACAACCAGGCCTGCCCCCTTCAACACAGTCTACACAACCAGACCGGCCCTTCAGCACAGACTACACAATCATGCCTGCCCCCTTCAACACAGACTACACAACCAGGCCTGCCCCCCACCAACACAGACTACACAACCAGGCCTGCCCCCCTTCAACACAGACTACACAACCAGACCGCCCCTTCAACACAGACTACACAACCATGCCTGCCCCCTTCAACACAGACTACACAACCAGGCCTGCCCCCACCAACACAGACTACACAACCAGGCCTGCCCCCTTCAACACAGACTACACAACCAGACCGGCCCCCTTCAGCACAGACTACACAACCAGACCGGCCCCCTTCAACACAGACTACACAACCATGCCTGCCCCCTTCAACACAGACTACACAACCAGACCGGCCCCCTTCAGCACAGACTACACAACCAGGCCTGCCCCCTTCAACACAGACTACACAACCATGCCTGCCCCCTTCAACACAGACTACACAACCAGGCCTGCCCCCTTCAACACAGACTACACAACCAGACCGGCCCCCTTCAGCACAGACTACACAACCCATGCTTGAACCCCACCAACACAGACTATACAACCCACCAACACAGACTACACAACCAGACCTTTGGCCCCTTCAGCAAGACTACACAACCCAGCTTGAACCCCACCAACACAGACTATACAACCCACCAACACAGACTACACAACCAGACCGGCCCCCTTCAACACAGACTACACAACCAGACCGGCCCCCTTCAACACAGACTACACAACCATGCCTGCCCCCTTCAACACAGACTACACAACCAGGCCTGCCCCCACCAACACAGACTACACAACCAGGCCTGCCCCCTTCAGCACAGACTACACAACCAGGCCTGCCCCCTTCAACACAGACTACACAACCAGACCGGCCCCCTTCAGCACAGACTACACAACCATGCCTGCCCCCTTCAACACAGACTACACAACCAGGCCTGCCCCCTTCAACACAGACTATACAACCAGGCCTGCCCCCTTCAGCACAGACTATACAACCAGGCCTGCCCCCTTCAGCACAGACTATACAACCCATGCTTGAACCCCACCAACACAGACTATACAACCCACCAACACAGACTTCACAACCAGGCCTGCCCCCTTCAACACAGACTGCTCATGCCCCTCCTGAAATAACGTTTGTGGAACTCGGATTGGACTCAAATAATTCCCTGTTAACGCAGAAGTGGATGTCATCATGGGATACGATGGAGATGAAGGTAAGTGTGTGCACTGTACCTCTCTCTCCCTCATCCCCCTCTCAATGCTTCCTCTCTCCATCCCCCCATTTCACTGTATCTCTCCCTCATCCCCCTCTCCATGCTTCCTCTCCCCATCCCTCCATTTCACTGTATCTCTCCCTCATCCCCCTCTCCATGCTTCCTCTCCCCATCCCTCCATTTCACTGTATCTCTCCCTCATCCCCCTCTCCATGCTTCCTCTCTCCATCCCCCCATTTCACTGTACCTCTCTCCCCCCTCATCCCCCTCTGCTCTCTCCATCCTTCCATTCCCTTAGTTCACGTTGTATTAGCTGTTTTATTTCCCATGGCTTACTGGCCTATATAAAATGGGGTTATTACTAATCTACACAAGAGTTATCCCAAAGCTTTACCAAAACCCCTTCAGATCACATAGCTTATCTATCATAGCTTATCTCTGCTGTCTAAGAAATGGAACAAGCTTCCCTCTTTTTCTCTCCTTCCCTCTCTCCTTTCACTCTCCTTCCCTCTCTCCTTCCCTCTCCTCTGCTGACGGACAAATGGAACAAAGACTCGTCTGTCTTTTCTCTTTTCTCTCTCTCTCTCCTTCTCTCTCATTCCCTCTCTCCTTTCACTCATCAATATTCATGTATTCGGTCCCATTTATTGATTTTCCTAAGTGATTCCCTGAAGGAATACAGCTTAGCCTCAATATTGTTAGAATTATCTCCAAGAAGAGCCTTGTAATGAGCCTCTATCTATTTATCTAGGACAGGCCTTTCCATGCTCCGTCTCTCCATCCCTCCCTCCCTCCTGGGGCTCCCGAGTGGCGCAGCGGTCTAATGCACTGCATCTCAGTGCTAGAGGCGTCACTACAGACCGAGTGGCGCAGCGGTTTAAGGCACTGCATCTCAGTGCTTGAGGCGTCACTACAGACCCCCTGGTTCGATTCCAGGCTGTATCACAACCGGCCGTGATTGGGAGTCCCATAGGGCGGCGCACAATTTGGCCGGTGTAGGCTGTCATTGTAAATAAGAATTTGTCCTTAACTGACTTGCCTAGTTAAATAAAAAATTAATTCTCCATCTTTCTTCTCTTCCTTTCTCTCTCTCGCCATCGCTCTCTGGCTCTCTTCTATCTCGCTCCCTCTTTCTCCGTTTATTTCTCTCTCTCTCTCTCTCTCTCTCTCTGTCTCTCTCTCTCTCTCTCTCTCTCTCTGTCTCTCTGTCTCTCTCTCTCTCTCTCTCTGTCTCTCTCCCAATTTGTAAGTCGCTCTGGATAAGAGCGTCTGCTAAATGACGTAAATGTAAATGTCTCTCTCCCTCTCTCTGTCTCTCTCTCTGCCTCTCTCTCTCTCTCTCTCTCTCTCTCTGTCTCTCTCTCTCTCTCTCTCTCTCTCTCTTTCTCCATCTCTCTCTCTCCCTCCCTATCTCTTCTTTTTATCCCTCCCTCTCTCTTTCTCCATCTCCCCATCTATTTCCCTCCCTCACAACCTCGCTCTCTCTCAAATTCAATTTGCTTTATTGGCATGAAAAACATTGTGTCAATATTGCCAAAGCAACAATGTATACATTATAATAAAATAATGAATAATAACAATTATCTTTCTCTCTCTCCATTTCTCTCTCTCTTTCTGTCTCTCTATTTTCTATCTCTCTCCCTCTCTCTCTCTCCCTCTCTCTCTCTGTCTCTCTCTCTCTCTCTCTCTGTCTCTCTCTCTCTCTCTCTCTCTCTCTCTCTCTCTGTCTCTCTCTCATCTTTCTTTTTATCCCTCCCTCTCTCTGTCTCTCTCTCTCCCTCTCTCTCTCTCTCTCTCTCTCTCTCTGTCTCTCTCTCTCTCTCTCTCTCTCTCTCTGCCTCTCTCTCTCGCTCTCTCTCTCTCTCTCTCTCTGTCTCTCTCTCTATCTCTTCTTTTTATCCCTCCCTCTCTCTGTCTCTCTCTCTCCCTCTCTCTCTCTGCCTCTCTCTCTCTCTCTCTCTCTCTCTCTCTCTCTCTCTCTCTCTCTCTTTCTCCATCTCTCTCTCTCCCTCCCTATCTCTTCTTTTTATCCCTCCCTCTCTCTTTCTCCATCTCCCCATCTATCTCCCTCCCTCCCAACCTCTCTCTATCTGAAATTCAATTTGCTTTATTGGCATGAAAAACATTGTGTCAATATTGCCAAAGCAACAATGTATACATTATTATAAAATAATGAATAATAACAATTCTCTCTCTCTCTCTGTCTCTCTCTGCTCTCTCTCTCTCTCTCTCTCTCTCTCTCTCTCTCTCTCTGCCTCTCTCTCTCTCTCTCTCTCTCTCTCTCTCTCTCTCTCTCTCTCTGTCTCTCTCTCTCTCTTCTTTTTATCTCTCTCTCTCTCTCTCTCTCTCTCTCTCTCTCTCTCTCTCTCTCTCTCTCTCTCTCTCTCTCTCTCTCTCTCTCTCTCTCTCTCTCTCTCTCTCTCTCTCTCTTCCAATTCAAAGGGCTTTATTGGCATGGAAAACACATGTTTACATTGCCAAAGCAAGTGAAATAGATAATAAACAAAATCTTCCAATTCAAAGGGCTTTATTGGCATGTAAAACACATGTTTACATTGCCAAAGCAAGTGAAATAGATAATAAACAAAAGGGACAAACAATAAAAAAAAAATTACAGTAATCATTACTATGTGTCTCTAATATGGTCATACATTTGGCAGGAGGTTAGGAAGTGCAGCTCAGTTTCCACCTCATTTTGTGGGCAGTGTGCACATAGCCTGTCTTCTCTTGAGAGCCAGGTCTGCCTACGGCGGCCTTTCTCAATAGCAAGGCTATGCTCACTGAGTCTGTACATAGTCAAAGCTTTCCTTAATTTTGGGTCAGTCACAGTGGTCAGGTATTCTGCCACTGTGTACTCTCTGTTTAGGGCCAAATAGCATTCTAGTTTGCTCTGTTTTCTGGCTGATTCTTTCCAATGTGTCAAGTAATTATATTTTCTGGATTTTGATTATGAGCGGAAATTGTCTTAATGTTGCTCTGCATGCATTATTTGGTGTTTTACGTTGTAAACTGAGGATATTTTTCAATTTGGTGTTTATCCAATTTTGTGAATTCTTGGTTGGTGAGTGGACCCCAGACTAGAGGTCTGTGTGGGACTGATTTCTTCCACAGCTTTTCATACAGCACACTGCCCGCACCCGCTGGCTTTCTGTTTGACCCGCAAGAACTGGTCCCAAAACAGCTTTTCATACAGCACACTGCCCGCACCCGCTGGCTTTCTGTTTGACCCGCAAGAACTGGTCCCAAAACAGCTTTTCATACAGCACCCTGCCCGCACCCGCTGGCTTTCTGTTTGACCCGCAAGAACTGGTCCCAAAACAGCTTTTCATACAGCACCCTGCCCGCACCCGCTGGCTTTCTGTCTGACCCGCAAAGAACTGGTCAAAAAACCCAACCTCAGTCCCGCAATGTTATTTTAGGAGTATGTGACACAGACCACTTGCCAGTCATTGTCCCAGCAATTCTTAGGTCCTAATTGGGATGTCAAATGTTATGTTCCTTTTGATGGCATAGAAGGCCCTTCTTGCTTTGTCTCTCAGATCGTTCACAGCTTTGTGGAAGTTACCTGTGGCGCTGATGTTTAGGCCGAGGTATGTATCGTTTTTTTGTGTGCTCTAGGGCAACGGTGTCTAGATGGAATTTGTATTTGTGGTCCTGGCAACTGGACCTTTTTTGGAACACCATTATTTTTTGTCTTACTGAGATTTACTGGCAGGGCCCAGGTCTGACAGCATCTGTGCAGAAGATCTAGGTGCTGCTGTAGGCCCTCCTTGGTTGGGGACAGAAGCACCAGATCGTCAGCAAATAGTAGACATTTGACTTCAGATTCTAGTAGGGTGAGGCCGGGTGCTGCAGACTGTTCTAGTGCCCTCGCCAATTGGTTGATATATATGTTGAAGAGGGTGGAGATCAAGCTGCATCCCTGTCTCACCCCCGGCCCTGAGGAAAGAAATCTGACTGTTTTTTGCCAATTTTAACTGCACACTTGTTGTTTGTGTACATGGATTTTATAATGTTGTATGTTTTTCCCCCAACCCCACTTTCCATCAATTTATATAGCAGACTCTCATGCCAAATACTTATGTCATGCAATAAAATGTAAATGAATTACTTAAAAATCATACAATGTGATTTTCTGGATTTTTGTTTTAGATTCCGTCTCTCACAGTTGAAGTGTACCTATGATAAAAATTACAGACCTCTACATGCTTTGTAAGTAGGAAAACCTGCAAAATCGGCAGTGTATCAAATACTTGTTCTCCCCACTGTAGGTAGCACACAGGAAGTTTATCCAACTCTAAATATATATTTTTGTAGAAAAATTCCCATAAGATTCAGGAGCTCATCTGCTCATGATCTCTCTCTCTCTCTCTCCATCTCTCTCTTTTTCTCTCTCTCCATTTCTTTCTCTCTCTCTCTCTCTCTCTCTCTCTCAATCTCTCTCTTTCGCTCTTCATGTCTCTCTCCCTCTCTTTCTTTTTTTCTCTCCATTTCTCTCTCTATCCCTCTCTCCCTCACTTACTCTGCTCTATCTATTTAATGAGGTTCAGATTTAAGACTTCAAAGCATTTCTCTCTCTCTCCATTTCCCTTTGCTCTTTCTCTCTCATTAACTGCCTCTGTTTCCATCTCTCTCTTTCTCTTCTCTATGCATACTGTCTCTCTCGCTGTGGGTTGGTCTGTCAGACACTGTCCCTCATCTTATGGCAGGCAGCAATGTAGTGCGCTGCCAACCCACAGCTCTCTGCGTCCTCCCCCAACAGAACGGGTAGCCTATCCTGCCAACCCACAGCTCTCTGCGTCCTACCCCAACAGGACTGGTAGCCTATCCTGCCAACCCACAGCTCTCTGCGTCCTCCCCCAACAGGACGGGTAGCCTGCGTCATCCCCCAACAGGACGGGTAGCCTGAGTCCTCCCCCAACAGGACGGGAAGCCTATCCTCATCAGAGAGGTCTTTGAAACCTTGAATAAGGGTTTCATATCTGGGGAAATGACTCTCTCTAATTGTTTTATATTTTTGACATTTTGTCAGGAAATGCAGCTCTGTCTCAGGTTCTGCTGTGGTGCAGTGGTTGCACAGCCTTTCCTCTACAGCGAGCCAGGTTTTCCTATGTCTGACCTTCTCAATGGCAAGGCTGTGCTCACTGAGCCTGTACTTTGTCAAGGTTTTTCTAAGGTTTTGATCAGTAACCATGGTCAAATAGTTTGCCACGGTGTACTGTCGATTTAGGGCCAGATAGCACTGCATTTTCCTTTGTGCTTGTGTTTCCCAATAGGTAATGTAGTTTTGTTTTGACTGTGTTGTAATTTGGTTTATTCTGATTGATTGGATGTTCTGGTCCTGAGGCTTCAGTGTGTTAGTAGAACAGGTTCGTGAACTCAGCCCCAGGACCAGCTGGATGAGGGGACTCTTTTCTTTGCTCAGCTCTTGGCATTGCAGGGCTTGGTAATGATATGAGAGGGGGTCGCTGTATTTTAGATGTTTCCAAAACTTAATTGCTATTTTTTTGAGTTTTTATTATTAGTGGATATTGGCCTAATTCTGTCCTGCATGCATTGTTTGTAGTTTTCCTCTGGACATGTAGGAGAATCTTACAGAGCTCTGCATGCAGGGTTTCAATGGGGTGTCAATTTCTCTCTCTCTGTATATTTTTGTTTAATCCAATAAGCTTTATAGGCAGAAAATGCAAATGTGAATATTGTTGAAGCATCTCTCTGTGTCTCGTTCTCTCCCCTCTGGTGGCCGAGTGGTTAGAGGGTTGGGCCAGCATCTCTCTAAACTGCCCCAGGGACACTAAGGCATCTCTCTAAACTGCCCCAGGGACACTAAGGCATCTCTCTAAACTGCCCCGGGGACACTAAGGCATCTCTCTAAACTGCCCCGGGGACACTAAGGCATCTCTCTAAACTGCCCCGGGGACACTAAGGCATCTCTCTAAACTGCCCCGGGGACACTAAGGCATCTCTCTAAACTGCCCCGGGGACACTAAGGCATCTCTCTAAACTGCCCCGGGGACACTAAGGCATCTCTCTAAACTGCCCCAGGGACACTAAGGCATCTCTCTAAACTGCCCCGGGGACACTAGGCATCTCTAAACTGCCCCAGGGACACTAAGGCATCTCTCTAAACTGCCCCAGGGACACTAAGGCATCTCTCTAAACTGCCCCAGGGACACTAAGGCATCTCTCTAAACTGCCCCAGGGACACTAAGGCATCTCTCTAAACTGCCCCAGGGACACTAAGGCATCTATGTGTACTACTTTTTGGAGATTATTCCAAACATATGGAAAATAAAAATTAAAGGCCAATGACACCAAAGGAGTCTCCAGAGTTAACCAACAGTTACGAGAACTTGAAAACAACATATATTTAGTTTAGCCCATATTAAGCATGAGTTTTAAGTCAGTAAGGGCTTCCTGTACAGCTGTAGAATCAGACAGTAGCCTTGTCACAGACAGGTCAGCAGTCGGGGGAAATTAAGTACATAATAAATAAATAAATAAAATAAATAATCATCCACATATAGATTGAATGTACAACTTTTAACAGATTGACCAATAGCATTTACATAAATAGTGAAAAGAACAGGTCCTAGAATCGACCCCATGCGGAACACCATTGTGTACACTACAAGTCAAAAGTTTGGACACACTTACTCATTCAAGGGTTTTTCTTTCTTTCTTTTTTTACAATTTTTTACATTGTAGGATAATAGTGAAGACGTCAAAACTATGAAATAACACATATGGAATCATGTAGTAACCAAAAAAGTGTTTAACAAATCAAAATGTATTTTATATTTGAGATTCTTCAAAGTAGATTCTTCAAAGTAGCCACCCTTTGCCTTGATGACAGCTTTGCACACTCTTGGCATTCTCTCAACCAGCTTCACCTGGAATGCTTTTCCAACAGTCTTGAAGGAGTTCCTACATATGCTGAGCACTTGTTGGCTGCTTTTCCTTCACTCTGAGGTCCAACTCATCCCAAACCATCTCAAATTGGGTTGAGGTCGGAGGATTGTGGAGGCCAGGTCATCTGATGCAGCACTCCGTCACTCTCCTTCTTGGTAAAATAGCCCTTACACAGCCTGGAGGTGTGTTGGGTCATTGTCCTGTTGAAAAACAAATGATAGTCCCACTAAGCCCAAACCAGATGCGATGACGTATCAATGCAGAATGTTGTGGTAGCCACGCTGGTTAAGTGTGCCTTGAATTCTAAATAAATCACAGACAGTGTCACCAGCAAAGAACCCCCACACCATAACACCTCCTCCTCCATGCTTTACGGTGGGAACTACACATGCAGAGATCATCCGTTCACCCACACCGCGTCTCACAAAGACATGGCGGTTTGAACCAAACATTTCAGACCAAAGGACAGATTTCCACCGGTCTAATATCCATTGCTCGTGTTTCTTGGCCGAAGCAGGTCTCTTCTTCTTATTGGTGTCCTTTAGTAGTGGTTTCTTTGCAGCAATTCGACCATGAAGGCTTGATTCATGTACTATCCTCTGAACAGTTGATGTTGAGATGTGTCTGTGACTTGAACTCTATTAAGCATTTATTTGGGCTGCAGTTTCTGAGGCTGGTAACTCTAATGAACTTATCCTCTGCAGCAGAGGTAACTCTGGGTCTTCCTTTCCTGTGGCGGTCCTCATGAGAGCCAGTTTCATCATAGCGCTTGATGGTTTTTGTGACTGCACTTGAAGAAACTTTAAAAGTTCTTGAAATTTTCCAGATTGACTGACTTTCATGTCTTAAAGTAATGATGGACGGTCATTTCTCTTTGCTTATATGCGCTGTTCTTGCCATAATACGGACTTGGTCTTTTACCAAATAGGGCTATCTTCTGTATACCCCCCCTACCTTGTCACAACAAGTCGGCTGGAGTGGTGTAAAGCTCGCCGCCATTGGACTCTGGAGCAGTGGAAACACGTTCCCTGGAGTGATGAATCACGCTTCACCATCTGGCAGTTCGACGGACGAATCTGGGTTTGGCGGATGCCAGGAGAACATTACCTGCCCGAATGCATAGTGCCAACTGTAAAGTTTGGTGGAGGAGGAATAATGGTCTGGGGCTGGTTTTCATGGTTCGGGCTAGGCCCCTTAGTTCCAGTGAAGGGAAATCCTAACGCTACAGCATACAATGACATTCTAGACGATTCTGGCTTCCAACTTTGTGGCAACAGTTTGGGGAAGGCCTTTTCCTGTTTCAGCATGACAATGCCCCCTGTGCACAAACTCTAGGTCCTTACAAAAACGGTCTGTCAAGATCGGAGTGAAAGAACTTGACTGTAGTGGTATAAACAGAAAATGATGAGGTATTCCTATACTATATCAGTATAAACACTAAATGATGAGGTATTCCTATACTATATCAGTATAAACACTAAATGATGAGGTATTCCTACACTATATCAGTTTAAACACTAAATGATGAGGTATTCCTACACTATATCAGTATAAACACTAAATGATGAGGTATTCCTATACTATATCAGTATAAACACTAAATGATGAGGTATTCCTACACTATATCAGTATAAACACTAAATGATGAGGTATTCCTATACTATATCAGTATAAACACTAAATGATGAGGTATTCCTACACTATATTTACATATTGTTTTTATCAGTATAAACACTAAATGATGAGGTATTCCTATACTATATCAGTATAAACACTAAATGATGAGGTATTCCTATACTATATCAGTATAAACACTAAATGATGAGGTATTCCTATACTAAATCAGTATAAACAAAAAATGATGAGGTATTCCTATACTATATCAGTATAAACACTAAATGATGAGGTATTCCTACACTATATTTACATATTTTTTAAATCAGTATAAACACTAAATTATGAGGTATTCCTACACTATATCAGTATAAACACTAAATGATGAGGTATTCCTACACTATATCAGTATAAACACTAAATGATGAGGTATTCCTATACTATATCAGTATAAACACTAAATGATGAGGTATTCCTATACTATATCAGTATAAACACTAAATGATGAGGTATTCATACACTATATCAGTATAAACACTAAATGATGAGGTATTCCTATACTATATCAGTATAAACACTAAATGATGAGGTATTCCTATACTATATCAGTATAAACACTAAATGATGAGGTATTCCTATACTAAATCAGTATAAACAAAAAATGATGAGGTATTACTATACTATATCAGTATAAACACTAAATTATGAGGTATTCCTATACTAAATCAGTATAAACAAAAAATGATGAGGTATTCCTACACTATATTTACATATTGTTTTTATCAGTATAAACACTAAATGATGAGGTATTCCTATACTATATCAGTATAAACACTAAATGATGAGGTATTCCTATACTATATCAGTATAAACACTAAATGATGAGGTATTCCTATACTAAATCAGTATAAACAAAAAATGATGAGGTATTCCTATACTATATCAGTATAAACACTAAATGATGAGGTATTCCTACACTATATTTACATATTTTTTTAATCAGTATAAACACTAAATGATGAGGTATTCCTATACTATATCAGTATAAACACTAAATGATGAGGTATTCCTATACTAAATCAGTATAAACAAAAAATGATGAGGTATTCCTATACTATATCAGTATAAACACTAAATGATGAGGTATTCCTACACTATATTTACATATTTTTTTAATCAGTATAAACACTAAATTATGAGGTATTCCTACACTATATCAGTATAAACACTAAATGATGAGGTATTCCTACACTATATCAGTATAAACACTAAATGATGAGGTATTCCTATACTATATCAGTATAAACACTAAATGATGAGGTATTCCTATACTATATCAGTATAAACACTAAATGATGAGGTATTCCTATACTATATCAGTATAAACACTAAATGATGAGGTATTCCTATACTAAATCAGTATAAACAAAAAATGATGAGGTATTCCTACACTATATTTACATATTGTTTTTATCAGTATAAACACTAAATGATGAGGTATTCCTATACTATATCAGTATAAACACTAAATGATGAGGTATTCCTATACTATATCAGTATAAACACTAAATGATGAGGTATTCCTACACTATATTTACATATTGTTTTTATCAGTATAAACACTAAATGATGAGGTATTCCTATACTATATCAGTATAAACACTAAATGATGAGGTATTCCTATACTATATCAGTATAAACACTAAATGATGAGGTATTCCTATACTAAATCAGTATAAACAAAAAATGATGAGGTATTCCTATACTATATCAGTATAAACACTAAATGATGAGGTATTCCTACACTATATTTACATATTTTTTTAATCAGTATAAACACTAAATTATGAGGTATTCCTACACTATATCAGTATAAACACTAAATGATGAGGTATTCCTACACTATATCAGTATAAACACTAAATGATGAGGTATTCCTATACTATATCAGTATAAACACCAAATGATGAGGTATTCCTATACTATATCAGTATAAACACTAAATGATGAGGTATTCCTACACTATATCAGTATAAACACTAAATGATGAGGTATTCCTATACTATAACAGTATAAACACTAAATGATGAGGTATTCCTATACTATATCAGTATAAACACTAAATGATGAGGTATTCCTATACTAAATCAGTATAAACAAAAAATGATGAGGTATTCCTATACTATATCAGTATAAACACTAAATGATGAGGTATTCCTATACTAAATCAGTATAAACAAAAAATGATGAGGTATTCCTACACTATATTTACATATTTTTTTTATCAGTATAAACACTAAATGATGAGGTATTCCTATACTATATCAGTATAAACACTAAATGATGAGGTATTCCTATACTATATCAGTATAAACACTAAATGATGAGGTATTCCTATACTATATCAGTATAAACACTAAATGATGAGGTATTCCTATACTAAATCAGTATAAACAAAAAATTATGAGGTATTCCTATACTATATCAGTATAAACACTAAATGATGAGGTATTCCTATACTATATCAGTTTAAACACTAAATGATGAGGTATTCCTACACTATATCAGTATAAACACTAAATGATGAGGTATTCCTACACTATATCAGTATAAACACTAAATGATGAGGTATTCCCTCACTATATCAGTATAAACACTAAATGATGAGGTATTCCTATACTATATCAGTATAAACACTCAATGATGAGGTATTCCTATACTAAATCAGTATAAAAAAAATGATGAGGTATTCCTACACTATATTAACATATTTCTTTATCAGTATAAACACTAAATGATGAGGTATTCCTATACTATATCAGTATAAACACTAAATGATGAGGTATTCCTATACTATATCAGTATAAACGCTAAATGATGAGGTATTCCTATACTAAATCAGTATAAACAAAAAATTATGAGGTATTCCTACACTATATTTACATATTTCTTGTATCAGTATAAACACTAAATGATGAGGTATTCCTACACTATATCAGTAAAACACTAAATGATTAGGTATTCCTTTACTATATCAGTATAAACACTAAATGATGAGGTATTCTACACTATATCAGTATAAACACTAAATGATGAGGTATTCCTACACTATATCAGTATAAACACTAAATGATGAGGTATTCCTACACTATATCAGTATAAACACTAAATGATGAGGTTTTCCTACACTATATCAGTATAAACACTAAAAAATGAGGTATTCCTACACTATATCAGTATAAACACTAAATGATGAGGCATTCCTAAACTATATCAGTATAAACACTAAATGATGAGGTATTCCTACACTATATCAGTATAAACACTAAATGATGAGGTATTCCTATACTATATCAGTATAAACACTAAATGATGAGGTATTCCTACACTATATCAGTATAAACACTAAATGATGAGGTATTCCTACACTATATTTACATATTTTTTAATCAGTATAAACACTAAATGATGAGGTATTCCTATACTATATCAGTATAAACACTAAATGATGAGGTATTCCTACACTATATCAGTATAAACACTAAATGATGAGGTATTCCTATACTATATCAGTATAAACACTAAATGATGAGGTATTCCTACACTATATCAGTATAAACACTAAATGATGAGGTATTCCTACACTATATTTACATTTTTTAAAATCAGTATAAACACTAAATGATGAGGTATTCCTATACTATATCAGTATAAACACTAAATGATGAGGTATTCCTACACTATATCAGTATAAACACTAAATGATGAGGTATTCCTACACTATATTTACATATTTTTTAATCAGTATAAACACTAAATGATGAGGTATTCCTATACTATATCAGTATAAACACTAAATGATGAGGTATTCCTACACTATATCAGTATAAACACTAAATGATGAGGTATTCCTATACTATATCAGTATAAACGCTAAATGATGAGGTATTCCTACACTATATCAGTATAAACACTAAATGATGAGGTATTCCTACACTATATTTACATTTTTTAAAATCAGTATAAACACTAAATGATGAGGTATTCCTATACTATATCAGTATAAACACTAAATGATGAGGTATTCCTATACTAAATCAGTATAAACAAAAAATGATGAGGTATTCCTATACTATATCAGTATAAACACTAAATGATGAGGTATTCCTATACTAAATCAGTATAAACAAAAAAAGAGGATGTATTCCTACACTATATTTACATATTGTTTTTATCAGTATAAACACTAAATGATGAGGTATTCCTATACTATATCAGTATAAACACTAAATGATGAGGTATTCCTATACTATATCAGTATAAACACTAAATGATGAGGTATTCCTACACTATATTTACATATTGTTTTTATCAGTATAAACACTAAATGATGAGGTATTCCTATACTATATCAGTATAAACACTAAATGATGAGGTATTCCTATACTATATCAGTATAAACACTAAATGATGAGGTATTCCTATACTAAATCAGTATAAACAAAAAATGATGAGGTATTCCTATACTATATCAGTATAAACACTAAATGATGAGGTATTCCTACACTATATTTACATATTTTTTTAATCAGTATAAACACTAAATTATGAGGTATTCCTACACTATATCAGTATAAACACTAAATGATGAGGCATTCCTACACTATATCAGTATAAACACTAAATGATGAGGTATTCCTATACTATATCAGTATAAACACCAAATGATGAGGTATTCCTATACTGTATCAGTATAAACACTAAATGATGAGGTATTCCTACACTATAACAGTATAAACACTAAATGATGAGGTATTCCTATACTATAACAGTATAAACACTAAATGATGAGGTATTCCTATACTATATCAGTATAAACACTAAATGATGAGATATTCCTATACTAAATCAGTATAAACAAAAAATGATGAGGTATTCCTATACTATATCAGTATAAACAAAAAATGATGAGGTATTCCTACACTATATTTACATATTGTTTTTATCAGTATAAACACTAAATGATGAGGTATTCCTATACTATATCAGTATAAACACTAAATGATGAGGTATTCCTATACTATATCAGTATAAACACTAAATGATGAGGTATTCCTATACTATATCAGTATAAACACTAAATGATGAGGTATTCCTATACTAAATCAGTATAAACAAAAATTATGAGGTATTCCTATACTATATCAGTATAAACACTAAATGATGAGGTATTCCTATACTATATCAGTTTAAACACTAAATGATGAGGTATTCCTACACTATATCAGTATAAACACTAAATGATGAGGTATTCCTACACTATATCAGTATAAACACTAAATGATGAGGTATTCCCTCACTATATCAGTATAAACACTAAATGATGAGGTATTCCTATACTATATCAGTATAAACACTAAATGATGAGGTATTCCTATACTATATCAGTATAAACACTAAATGATGAGGTATTCCTATACTATATCAGTATAAACACTAAATGATGAGGTATTCCTATACTAAATCAGTATAAACAAAAAATTATGAGGTATTCCTATACTATATCAGTATAAACACTAAATGATGAGGTATTCCTATACTATATCAGTTTAAACACTAAATGATGAGGTATTCCTACACTATATCAGTATAAACACTAAATGATGAGGTATTCCTACACTATATCAGTATAAACACTAAATGATGAGGTATTCCCTCACTATATCAGTATAAACACTAAATGATGAGGTATTCCTATACTATATCAGTGTAAACACTAAATGATGAGGTATTCCTATACTAAATCAGTATAAAAAAAAATGATGAGGTATTCCTACACTATATTAACATATTTCTTTATCAGTATAAACACTAAATGATGAAGTATTCCTATACTATATCAGTATAAACACTAAATGATGAGGTATTCCTATACTATATCAGTATAAACGCTAAATGATGAGGTATTCCTATACTAAATCAGTATAAACAAAAAATGATGAGGTATTCCTACACTATATTTACATATTTCTTGTATCAGTATAAACACTAAATGATGAGGTATTCCTACACTATATCAGTAAAACACTAAATGATTAGGTATTCCTTTACTATATCAGTATAAACACTAAATGATGAGGTATTCCTACACTATATCAGTATAAACACTAAATGATGAGGTATTCCTACACTATATCAGTATAAACACTAAATGATGAGGTATTCCTACACTATATCAGTATAAACACTAAATGATGAGGTTTTCCTACACTATATCAGTATAAACACTAAAAAATGAGGTATTCCTACACTATATCAGTATAAACACTAAATGATGAGGCATTCCTAAACTATATCAGTATAAACACTAAATGATGAGGTATTCCTACACTATATCAGTATAAACACTAAATGATGAGGTATTCCTACACTATATCAGTATAAACACTAAATGATGAGGTATTCCTATACTATATCAGTATAAACACTAAATGATGAGGTATTCCTACACTATATCAGTATAAACACTAAATGATGAGGTATTCCTACACTATATTTACATATTTTTTTATCAGTATAAACACTAAATGATGAGGTATTCCTATACTATATCAGTATAAACACTAAATGATGAGGTATTCCTACACTATATCAGTATAAACACTAAATGATGAGGTATTCCTATACTATATCAGTATAAACACTAAATGATGAGGTATTCCTACACTATATCAGTATAAACACTAAATGATGAGGTATTCCTACACTATATTTACATTTTTTTAAATCCGTATAAACACTAAATGATGAGGTATTCCTATACTATATCAGTATAAACACTAAATGATGAGGTATTCCTACACTATATCAGTATAAACACTAAATGATGAGGTATTCCTATACTATATCAGTATAAACAAAAAATGATGAGGTATTCCTACACTATATTTACATATTTCTTGTATCAGTATAAACACTAAATGATGAGGTATTCCTACACTATATCAGTATAAACACTAAATGATGAGGTATTCCTTTACTATATCAGTATAAACATTAAATGATGAGGTATTCCTACACTATATCAGTATAAACACTAAATTATGAGGTATTCCTACACTATATCAGTATAAACACTAAATGATGAGGTTTTCCTACACTATATCAGTATAAACACTAAATGATGAGGTATTCCTACACTATATCAGTATAAACACTAAATGATGAGGCATTCCTAAACTATATCAGTATAAACACTAAATGATGAGGTATTCCTACACTATATCAGTATAAACACTAAATGATGAGGTATTCCTACACTATATCAGTATAAACACTAAATGATGAGGTATTCCTATACTATATCAGTATAAGCACTAAATGATGAGGTATTCCTACACTATATCAGTATAAACACTAAATGATGAGGTATTCCTACACTATATCAGTATAAACACTAAATGATGAGGTATTCCTACACGATATCAGTATAAACACTAAATGATGAGGTATTCCTATACTATATCAGTATAAACACAAAATGATGAGGTATTCCTATACTAAATCAGTATAAAAAAAAATGATGAGGTATTCCTACACTATATTAACATATTTCTTTATCAGTATAAACACTAAATGATGAGGTATTCCTATACTATATCAGTATAAACACTAAATGATGAGGTATTCCTATACTATATCAGTATAAACGCTAAATGATGAGGTATTCCTATACTAAATCAGTATAAACAAAAAATGATGAGGTATTCCTACACTATATTTACATATTTCTTGTATCAGTATAACACTAAATGATGAGGTATTCCTACACTATATCAGTATAAACACTAAATGATGAGGTATTCCTTTACTATATCAGTATAAACACTAAATGATGAGGTATTCCTACACTATATCAGTATAAACACTAAATGATGAGGTATTCCTACACTATATCAGTATAAACCCTAAATGATGAGGTATTCCTACACTATATCAGTATAAACACTAAATGATGAGGTTTTCCTACACTATATCAGTATAAACACTAAAAAATGAGGTATTCCTACACTATATCAGTATAAACACTAAATGATGAGGCATTCCTAAACTATATCAGTATAAACACTAAATGATGAGGTATTCCTACACTATATCAGTATAAACACTAAATGATGAGGTATTCCTACACTATATCAGTATAAACACTAAATGATGAGGTATTCCTACACTATATCAGTATAAACACTAAATGATGAGGTATTCCTATATTATATCAGTATAAACACTAAATGATGAGGTATTCCTACACTCTATCAGTATAAACACTAAATGATGAGGTATTCCTACACTATATTTACATATTTTTGAATCAGTATAAACACTAAAAAATGAGGTATTCCTATACTATATCAGTATAAACACTAAATGATGAGGTATTCCTACACTATATCAGTATAAACACTAAATGATGAGGTATTCCTACACTATATTTACATTTTTTTTTATCAGTATAAACACTAAATGATGAGGTATTCCTATACTATATCAGTATAAACACTAAATGATGAGGTATTCCTACACTATATCAGTATAAACACTAAATGATGAGGTATTCCTATACTATATCAGTATAAACAAAAAATGATGAGGTATTCCTACACTATATTTACATATTTCTTGTATCAGTATAAATACTAAATGATGAGGTATTCCTACACTATATCAGTATAAACACTAAATGATGAGGTATTCCTTTACTATATCAGTATAAACATTAAATGATGAGGTATTCCTACACTATATCAGTATAAACACTAAATTATGAGGTATTCCTACACAATATTAGTATAAACACTAAATGATGAGGTTTTCCTACACTATATCAGTATAAACACTAAATGATGAGGTATTCCTACACTATATCAGTATAAACACTAAATGATGAGGCATTCCTAAACTATATCAGTATAAACACTAAATGATGAGGTATTCCTACACTATATCAGTATAAACACTAAATGATGAGGTATTCCTACACTATTTCAGTATAAACACTAAATGATGAGGTATTCCTATACTATATCAGTATAAACACTAAATGATGAGGTATTCCTACACTATATCAGTATAAACACTAAATGATGAGGTATTCCTACACTATGTCAGTATAAACACTAAATGATGAGGTATTCCTACACTATATCAGTATAAACACTAAATGATGAGGTATTCCTATACTATATCAGTATAAACACAAAATGATGAGGTATTCCTACACTATATCAGTATAAACACTAAATGATGAGGTATTCCTACACTATATTTACATATTTTTTAATCAGTATAAACACTAAATGATGAGGTATTCCTACACTATATTTACATATTTTTTAAATCAGTATAAACACTAAATGATGAGGTATTCCTATACTATATCAGTATAAACACTAAATGATGAGGTATTCCTACACTATATCAGTATAAACACTAAATGATGAGGTATTCCTATACTATATTAGTATAAACACTAAATGATGAGGTATTCCTACACTATATCAGTATAAACACTAAATGATGAGGTATTCCTACACTATATTTACATATTTTTTAAATCAGTATAAACACTAAATGATGAGGTATTCCTATACTATGTCAGTATCAACACTAAATGATGAGGTATTCCTACACTATATTTACATATTTTTTAAATCAGTATCAACACTAAATGATGAGGTATTCCTACACTATATCAGCACACATTTCTAAAAGATAAAATAAAGACACTATTCCCACGCGTTCTTCTGTAGGTGTGTGTCTGTGTGTGTATTCATGCAATCACAGGGGAAGTGATATTTCAAAGTGACACAAACACGCACGCACACACACACACACACACGTCACAGATTAAAGCCATGTGGCGTGACATGTATTTTTCAACAATATTTGTGATTATCTCTCTACCCATCACTCACTCACACACACACACACACACACGTTGACTCAACAGAAGCTTATCTCAAAGCAAACCAACCTGTATACGGACATAAGATGTTATTTGAGTATTCAGGGAACCACAAGTCTAAGGTTACGTCTCAAATGCCACCTTACTCACTAAAACATACACTACTTTTAACCAGGGAACATAGGGCCCGATTCAGACTTACGAAATGTACGCCTTTTCTATGCACGCTGCACTTCTCAGTAGTTGGTATTCAGACATATCTTATGAAGGTGCGTAACGGGGTTTGTAGGCGTGGTTCCCTTGCGCGCGCTGAATACACTTCATGAATACATTTCATTCAACTGCTGAGAACCCTCCCACTTGCTGGCCAACTGATTTTCCCCTGAAGTTTTTATTCAATAGGGTTTTCAGTACATTTATCTAAAGCTATCCCTTTAAATGTGTTGTACCTTTACTGTTTTTTTCCGATTGCTAACAAGCATTGTTCAATACACTAAATACAGTTATCAAAACAACATGCAACTTGGCAATGCACATCCTACATGTCTCAAAAGCAAATCTTTCTACCAAATGAAAGCTAACAGTCTCTCACGACATGCGCACTTTGTCATTCATAGTATCATGCCTTACAAAACTCCAAAAACAGCTACCACTTGAAAATGTGTCAATTTGTCTTTATATCTTTTTTTTTATGAACCAACAGTCATTTTTACAAAAGAAGAGTGGCAAACCTGTACTGTATAGAATGTCCTGCAAGATATGTAAAGAAATAAAGAAGAAAGGCTGTAATTCCAAAATACACAAAAATAAATAATTCCAGTACTGTTAAACAAACAAAAAGTGTATACACACATTATTAATATTCATAGCATATTGTCCAAATGAAACAGATACATAACAATGCTAGTCAACCCATGTCTGCTGCATTGGGCCACAAGTTCTCGTCCACATCACACCGTATGGGGTCTCGCGCAACACACCTGGGAAAGAATCTCTCTTTGCATGCCCGATCTTCTGCAGAGATATCCAGGCATCCTGCATTCATTGCATCCAAGAGTGACATTTGATCATGTGGATGGTGGTCATAAACTTTCCACCTCCATGAGGAAAATAATTATTCTATGGGGTTGAGGAAGGGAGAGTAAGGGGGGGGTGACACCATCCCAGGATGGGCTGCAAACCACTCTGTGACTGCATGGGAGTGGTGAAATGCCACATTGTCCAATTCAATCACCCAGGTTTCCATATTTCTTCTGACTTGCCTTCTTTCTTCACCTGGCAAAAGCCTTCCATAGAGGTCATCCATGAATGAAATGAGGCGCTCTGTGTTGTATGGCCCAATTAGTGGTTTATGTAACAGCAGATCCTTCAGAGGACATTGCGGCACACATTGTGATGTTGGCCCCCCCTCCGGCCCGGGACATTCACTGTTGCTCTTTTCCCAGTCACATTCCTTCCACGTCGGCGTGTTTTGGCCATGTTAAAACCAGCCTCATCCACAAAGACGAACATGTGGGGTGTTGGCCTGGCTTCAAGCTCCATGACACTCTAAAATATTGTAAATCCACAGGGCAACATAACAGTTGTTCTATAACAGTAGTTTACATTACAGTATACTGTAACTGAAATCACTGCTGAGTGTGCAGTGGTCTGGTGGGTTTTATTTACAGTAAAAACAGTACTGGATTACAGGATATAGACATCTCACCTGGACATATTGGTACCGGAGTTCCTCGACACGATCAGAGTTCCTCTCAAAGGGAACACTGTACACCCGCTTCATGCTGATATGATGCTTTGTCAAGACTCTAGCAATGGTTGTCGTGCTTACACTTTCCAACATTTTAAAATGTATTATTGTCTGCCAACACTCTCTCTTGAATTTCTCTCTGAGTTTTATGGCATTGTTGCTAATGATCATGTCAATAATTACAGCTTCCAAAAAGGCCTGTGGTGTTGATGGTATCCTCAATGAAATGATAAAATATACAGACCACAAATTCCAATTGGCTATACTTAAACTCTTTAACATCATCCTTAGCTCTGGCATCTTCCCCAATATTTGGAACCAAGGACTGATCACCCCAATCCACAAAAGTGGAGTCAAAGTTGACCCCAATAACTACCGGGGGATTATGCGTCAACAGCAACCTTGGGAAAATCCTCTGCATTATCATTAACAGCAGACTAGTTCATTTCCTCAGTGAAAACAATGTACTGAGCAAATGTCAAATTGGCTTTTTACCCAATTACCGTACGACAGACCACGTATTCACCCTGCACACCCTAATTGAGAAACAAACTAACCAAAGCAAAGGCAAAGTCTTCTCATGCTTTGTTTATTTCAAAAAAGCTTTTGACTCAATTTGGCATGAGGGTCTGCTATACAACTTGATGGAAAGTGGGGTTGGGGGAAAAACATATGACATTATAAAATCCATGTACACAAACAACACGTGTGCGGTTAAAATTGGCAAAAAACACACACATTTCTTTCCACATTGCCGTGGGGTGAGACAGGGATGCAGTTTAAGCCCCACCCTCTTCAACATATATATCAACGAATTGGCGAGGGCACTAGAACAGTCTGCAGCACCCAGCCTCAACCTACTAGAATCTGAAGTCAAATGTCTACTGTTTGCTGATGATCTGGTGCTTCTGTTCCCAACCAAGGAAGGCCTACAGCAGCACCTAGATCTTCTGCACAGATTCTGTCAGACCTGGGTCCTGACAGTAAATCTCAGTAAGACAAAAATAATGGTGTTCCAAAAAAGGTCCAGTTGCCAGGACCAAAAATACAAATTCCATCTAGACACCATTGCCCTAGAGCACACAAAAAACTATACATACCTCGGCCTAAACATCAGCGCCACAGGTAACTTCCACAAAGCTGTGAACGATCTGAGAGACAAGGCAAGAAGGGCCTTCTATGCCATCAAAAGGAACATAAAATTTGACATACCAATTAGGATCTGGCTAAAAATACTTGAATCAGTTATAGAACCCATTGCCCCTTATGGTTGTGAGGTCTGGGGTCCGCTCACCAACCAAGGATTCACAAAATGGGACAAACACCAAATTGAGACTCTGCATGCAGAATTCTGCAAAAATATCTTCAGTGTACAATGTAAAACACCAAATAATGCATGCAGAGCAGAATAAGGCCGATATCGCTAATTATCAAAATCCAGAAAAGAGCCGTTAAATTCTATAACCACTTAAAAGGAAGCGTTTCCCAAACCTTCCATAACAAAGCCATCACCTACAGAGAGATGAACTTGAAGAAGAGTCCCAAACGTAAGCTGGTCCTGGGGCTCTGTTCACAAACACAAACAGACCCCACAGAGCCCCAGGACAGCAACACAATTAGACCCAACCGAATCATGAGAAAACTAAAAATGAATTACTTGACACATTGGAAAGAATTAACAAAAAAACAGAGCAAACTAGAATGCTATTTGGCCCTAAGCAGAGAGTACACAGTGGCAGAATACCTGACCACTGTGACTGACCCAAATTTAAGGAAAGCTTTGACTATGTACAGACTCAGTGAGCATAGCCTTGCTATTGAGAAAGGCCGCTGTAGGCAGACCTGGCTCTCAAGAGAAGACAGGCTATGTGCACACTGCCCACAAAATGAGGTGGAAACTGAGCTGCACTTCCTAACCTCCTGCCAAATGTATGACCATATTAGAGACACATATTTCCCTCAGATTACAGCGATCCACAAAGAATTTGAAAACAAACCCAATTTTGATAAACTCTCTTGTCTACTGGGTGAAATACCACAGTGTGCCATCACAGCAGCAATATGTGTGACCTGTTGCCACAAGAAAAGGGCAACCAGTGAAGAACAAACACCATTGTAAATACAACCTATATTTATGTGTATTTATTTTCCCATTTGTACTTGAACTATTTGCACATTGTTACAACACTGTATATAGACATAATATGACATTTGAAATGTCTTTATTCTTTTGGAACTTCTGTGTGTAATGTTTACTGTTAATATTTATTGTTTATTTCACTTTTGTTTACTATCTACTTCACTTGCTTTGGCAATGTTAACATACGTTTCCCATGCCAATAAAGCACTTACATTGAAATTGAATTGAGAGAGAGAGAGAGAGAGAGAGAGAGAGAGAGAGAGAGAGAGAGAGAGAGAGAGAGAGAGAGAGAGAGAGAGAGAGAGAGAGAGAGAGAGAGAGAAGGGGTTGAAAGAGAGAGAGAGAGAGAGAGAGAGAGAGAGAGAGAGAGAGAGAGAAGTGGTTGAGAGAGAGAGAGAGAGAGATAGAGAGAGAGAAGGGGTTGAAAGAGAGAGAGAGAGAGAGAGAGAGAGAGAAGGGGTTGAGAGAGAGAGAGAGAGAGAGAGAGAGAGAGAGAGGGGAAAAGCAAGAGACGGAGGGGGAGAAAGATTTGAGAGATGTAACTACATAACATGACAATAACAAACCCATCTGTTCCTTCTGAAAACACTCTCTCATATTATAATAATATAATCATACTGATTCTCCCATCCTGTATACTGGAATACAATACCCCAAACTATTTTACTCCTCTCCTCTCTTTCCCTCCAACCATCCCTCTCTCTCTCTCTCCCCCCTATTTCCCTCCAACCATCTCTTTGTCTCCTCTCTTTCCCTCCAACTATTCCTCTCTCTCTCCTCTCTTTCCCTCCAACCATCCCCCTCTCTCTCTCCTCTCTTTCCCTCCAACCATCCCTCTCTCTCTCTCCTCTCTTTCCCTCCAAGCATCCCTCTCTCTCCCTCCTCTCTTTCCATCCAAATATCCCTCTCTCTCCTCTCTTTCCCTCCAACCATCCCCCTCTCTCTCTCCTCTCTTTCTCTCTAACCATCCCTCTCTCTCTCTCTCTCTCTCTCTCTTTCTCTCTAACCATCCATCTCTCTCAATTCAATTTCAATGTAAGTGCTTTATTGGCATGGGAAACGTGTGTTAACATTGCCAAAGCAAGTGAAGTAGATAGTAAACAAAAGTGAAATAAACAATAAATATTAACAGTAAACATTACACTCAGAAGTTTCAAAAGAATAAAGACATTTCAAATGTCAAAGTATGTATATATACAGTGTTGTAACAATGTGCAAATAGTTAAAGTAGAAATGGGAATATAAATAAACATAAATATGGGTTGTATTTACAATGGTGTTTGTTCTTCACTGGTTGCCCTTTTCTTGTGGCAACTGGTCACAAATCTTGCAGCTGTGATGACACACTGTGGTTTTTCACCCAGTAGATAAGGGAGTTTATCAAAATTGGGTTTGTTTTCAAATTCTTTGTGGATCGCTGTAATCTGAGGGAAATATGTGTCTCTAATATGGTCATACATTTGGCAGGAGGTTAGGAAGTGCAGCTCAGTTTCCACCTCATTTTGTGGGCAGTGTGCACATAGCCTGTCTTCTCTTGAGAGCCAGGTCTGCCTACGGCGGCCTTTTTCAATAGCAAGGCTATGCTCACTGAGTCTGTACATAGTCAAAGCTTTCCTTACGTTTGGGTCAGTCACAGTGGTCAGGTATTCTGCCACTGTGTACTCTCTGTTTAGGGCCAAATAGCATTCTAGTTTGCTCTGTTTTTTTGTTTGTTCTTTCCAATGTGTCAAGTAATTCTCTTTTTGTTTTCTCATGATTTTGTTGGGTCTAATTGTGTTGTTGTTGTTGTTGTCTTGGGGCTGTGTGGGGTCTGTTTGTGTTTGTGAACAGAGCCCCAGGACCAGCTTGCTTAGGGGACTCTTCTCCAAGTTCATCTCTCTGTAGGTGATGGCTTTGTTATGGAAGGTTTGGGAATCGCTTCCTTTTAAGTGGTTATAGAATTTAACGGCTCTTTTCTGGATTTTGATTCTGGATCTCTCTCTCTACTCTCTTTCCCTCCAACCATCCCTCTCTCTCTCTCTCTCTCTCTCTCTCTCTCTCTCCTCTCTTTTCTATATCCATCCCTCTCTCCCTCCTCCACTCCTCTGTATTTCTGAGATGGACAGAACGTTCCATTTAACACTTCGACAGACAGACAGACAGACAGACAGACAGACACAGAGACAGAGACAGAGACAGAGACAGAGACAGAGACAGAGACAGAGAGAGAGAGAGAGAGAGAGAGAGAGAGAGAGAGAGAGAGAGAGAGAGAGAGAGAGAGAGAGAGAGAGATAAAGAGAGGAGAGATAGATAGTGTGTGTGTGTCAATCATTCAATCTGTCTCCCTCTCTTCAAACATCGGGTGATCCCTCACGGCTAATCTGCATGTGTATGTTCTTTTACTGCCAAGACCCAAAGGTTACACACAGCCACACACACTCACAACCACACACACACACACACACACACACACACACACACACAGCCACACACGCACCAGAGCCCAAAGGTCGTTGAGAACAGGACAACAATTACACCGTGAGACTGACTGGCAGATGGCTGTCACCAGGGGCGATAGCATCCATAGTGACAGCGACCATGGCGATGGCGACGGAGGCATGGGATGTTTCTAGAACACTCAGAGCCAACGGCCTGACTTTCACCACAGAACAAATGAAGAACAGAACATCCAAGAAGAACAGAATAAGAAGAAATGTTATGCTACGGGAAGCAGCTTGGTCCACAGTTACACTCTATCAACTTGCAAAACCCATTACACGCCTGCCCTCCTGCTTACAAACCGTATGGTATGTACTTGGCATACTATAAACCTACGTGATCTTACAAAAAAAAACACTCATATATATATATATATATATACACAAACATATCGTTGGATAGATCCACTCACTCACACCATCATACTAGAAATGAAAAAACACAGAGCTATTGAGACTGAAAGTGTCATCGCTGGGGATTTCGTTGACGGCGAAGAGAAACCGCTACAGTGGTGAAATGATTAATTCTCCTGGGTTAATGAAAAAAAAGCCGTTGCACTTGAGTGTGTGTACGTGCGCCAGCGTGCGAGTTTAAATATAGACCTATTGGATTCCATCCAGAGGGACTTGAGGTTAACGCCGTCTCTGTGTTTCCCATACAATACAATAATAACACCTTTAACTAGCGCTTCTCGTTACAGTGTTATCTCGAAGCAAAAATAATGATAAAATACGGTAAATAAAGTACAATAACTAAAATACAGTAAAATGAAATACAATAAAAACATAATTTAGAACCAGGAAATAGTAGGCTAAAATGACTTTCCAGACTAGAAGACAGTCAATGGAAATGGGTTTTAAGAGTTCCCATCGATGGAGCGACTCTCAGACATTTACGTCATTTAGCAGACGCTCTTATCCAGAGCGACTTACAGTTAGTGAATACATATTTTTATATTTTTTTTCATACTGGTCCCCCGTGGGAATCGAACCCACAACCCTGGCGTTGCAAACGCCATGCTCTATCAACTGAGCTACATCCCTGAGCTACATTAGACAGTTGTCCATCCCTAATATATACAGTAGAAGGGGACTGAGACAGATAAGGTAACATATCATTGAAACCCTGTGTGTGTAATATACCCATTTACCAGACACTTTATTAATCAAGTGACTTACTTTCATGCATTTTTTATATATAGGTGACCCAGGAATTGAACCCACTATCTTGCGATTGAAAGAGTCATGCTCTACCGACTGAGCCACGCTCTACCGACTGAGCCACGCTCTACCGACTGAGCCACGCTCTACCGACTGAGCCACGCTCTACCGACTGAGATACGCTCTACCGACTGAGCCACGCTCTACCGACTGAGCCACGCTCTACCGACTGAGCCACGCTCTACCGACTGAGATACGCTCTACCGACTGAGATACGCTCTACCGACTGAGATATGCTCTACCGACTGAGCCACGCTCTACCGACTGAGATACGCTCTACCAACTGAGATACGCTCTACCGACTGATCCATGATTCCTAGTTTGATTATCATTAATCTAGATTCACTCTGACAGGCCTGTATGAGCGTTGTGTGTGTGTGAGTGCATGTTTTGGAAGTCATACAGCCATTATCTCAGCAGAAACTGACAGCACGATCACTGACGTCAATTCCAATTTCTTTATAAATAGACCATAGATGTGCGAAAGCTTTTAGTGTACTTTGTTTGAAGTCCACTTTGATTCTAAAAGAAGAGACCTCTGCAGAATTCACCAATGTCTGAACACTGTTCAATTGGGCCAGACACCAGGAGCCAAATCAAAGTTTTTTCTTAACGTGAAAGAAAAGTGAGAATGTTGTGTATTTTTTACTTGTCTATGATGCTGTAAATGTATTCTTGTGAGGTTCTCTCGTAACATGTTTCCACCACTTTTGTTAACTTGTGGGTTTTTACATCATCAGAATTGAGCATGCATCAGTCCCAACAGCTGTGGTCCTTTGTAGCTCAGTTGGTAGAGCATGGCACTTGTAAAGCCAGGGTAGTGGGTTCGATCACCGGGACCACCCATACTTAAAAATGTATGCACGCATGACTGTAAGTCGCTTTGGATAAAAGCGTCTGCTAAATGGCGTATTACGATACTAGATAACAGTCTACCCTTTATAAATACCCTATAGATGTACTATGATACTAGTTCAGTCTACCCTTTGTACAGTGCATTCGGAAAGTATTCTGACCCCTTGACTTTTTCCACATTTTAATTTCTCTATTCTTTACTCCTAGATGTGAGAGGCCAGTCTACCCTTTCCTGCCAGAGAAAAAGGGGAGAAAGGAGTGATGGAGAGAGATAATGGGTTCGGAGGAAGGGAGGGGGAGGAAAGGAGGGAGAGAGAGCGAGAGAGGGATGCAGGGATGATGGAGGGAGAGATGTGAAGGTATTTATATGCTGTGGTCCCTGGACTGTTCTATGAATTATAGACCCCTCAACTTGATAAGCACACACTCCGACACAGAAACACACACTCCGACACAGAAACACACACTCTGACACAGAAACACACACTCCGACTCCAAGTACTAAGTCAAGTTTTGCAGAGGGGTCAAATACTTATTTCCCTCATTAAAATGCAAATCAATTTATAACATTTTTGACATGCGTTTTTCTGGATTTTTTTGTTGTTATTCTGTCTCTCACTGTTCAAATAAACCTACCATTAAAATTATAGACTGATCATTTCTTTGTCAGTGGGCAAACGTACAAAATCAGCAGTGGATCAAATACTTTTTTCCCTCACTGTACATGTCAATCTGTCATGGCTCAAAGTGGAAGAGAGATTGACTTCATCACTAGTTGTTTTTGTAAGAAGTGTTGACAAGTTGAAAGCACCGAGCTGTCTGTTTAAACTACTAGCACACAGCTCGGACACCCACGCATACCCCAAAAGACATGCCACCAGAGGTCTCTTCACAGTCCCCAAGTCCAGAACAGACTATGGGAGGCGCACAGTACTACATAGAGCCATGACTACATGGAACTCTATTCCACATCAGGTAATTGATGCAAGTAGTAAAATTAGATTTAAAAAACAGATAAAAATACACTTTATGTAACAGCGGGGACTGTGAAGAGACACACACACAGGTACAGACACACACAAGCGCTAGCACACGCACTCTACACATACGTACATTGTAATATTGTTGTATGGTGGTATTATACATTTTGTATAGTAGATATGTAGTGGTGTAATAATGTTATATGATGTACTGTTTTATCTTTTGTTTTATATGTAATGTAAGTGCTTTAATGTGTTTGGACTCTAGGAAGAGTAGCTGCTGCCTTGGCAACAGCTAACGGGGATCCCAAATAAATACAAACACACTGACCTCTATCACTATCAAACTGACCTCTTTCACACTGACCTCTATCACTATCACACTGACCTCTATCACTATCACACTGACCTCTATCACTATCACACTGACCTCTATCACCATCACACTGACCTCTATCACCATCACACTGACCTCTATCACCATCACACTGACCTCTATCACCATCACACTGACCTCTATCACCATCACACTGACCTCTATCACCATCACACTGACCTCTATCACCATCACACTGACCTCTATCACCATCACACTGACCTCTATCACCATCACACTGACCTCTATCACCATCACACTGACCTCTATCACCATCACACTGACCTCTATCACCATCACTGACCTCTATCACCATCACACTGACCTCTATCACCATCACACTGAACTCTATCACTAAACTATATCACACTGACCTCTGTCACTATCACACTGACCTCTATCACTATCACACTGACCTCTATCACCATCACACTGACCTCTATCACCATCACACTGACCTCTATCACCATCACACTGACCTCTATCACCATCACACTGACCTCATCACCATCACACTGACCTCTATCACCATCACACTGACCTCTATCACCATCAAACTGACCTCTATCACCATCACACTGAACTCTATCACTATCACACTGAACTCTATCACTAAACTATATCACACTGACCTCTGTCACTATCACACTGACCTCTATCACTATCACACTGACCTCTATCACCATCACACTGACCTCTATCACCATCAAACTGACCTCTATCACCATCACACTGACCTCTATCACCATCACACTGACCTCTATCACCATCACACTGACCTCTATCACCATCACACTGACCTCTATCACCATCACACTGACCTCTATCACCATCACACTGACCTCTATCACCATCACACTGACCTCTATCACCATCACACTGACCTCTATCACCATCACACTGAACTCTATCACTAAACTATATCACACTGACCTCTGTCACTATCACACTGACCTCTATCACTATCACACTGACCTCTATCACCATCACACTGACCTCTATCACCATCACACTGACCTCTATCACCATCACACTGACCTCTATCACCATCACACTGACCTCTATCACCATCACACTGACCTCTATCACCATCACACTGACCTCTATCACCATCACACTGACCTCTATCACCATCACACTGACCTCTATCACCATCACACTGACCTCTATCACCATCACACTGACCTCTATCACCATCACACTGAACTCTATCACTATCACACTGAACTCTATCACTAAACTATATCACACTGACCTCTGTCACTATCACACTGACCTCTATCACTATCACACTGACCGCTATCACCATCACACTGACCTCTATCACCATCACACTGACCTCTATTACCATCACACTGACCTCTATCACCATCACACTGACCTCTATCACCATCACACTGACCTCTATCACCATCACACTTTACTCTATCACTATCACACTGAACTCTATCACTAAACTATATCACACTGACCTCTGTCACTATCACACTGACCTCTATCACTATCACACTGACCTCTATCACCATCACACTGACCTCTATCACCATCACACTGACCTCTATCACCATCACACTGACCTCTATCACCATCACACTGACCTCTATCACCATCACACTGACCTCTATCACCATCACACTGACCTCTATCACCATCACACTGACCTCTATCACCATCACACTGACCACTATCACCATCACACTGACATCTATCACCATCACACTGAACTCTATCACTATCACACTGAACTCTATCACTAAACTATATCACACTGACCTCTGTCACTATAACACTGACCTCTATCACTATCACACTGACCTCTATCACTATCACACTGACCTCTATCACTATCACACTGACCTCTGTCACTATCACACTGACCTCTGTCACTATCACACTGACCTCTGTCACTATCATTCTGACCTCTGTCACTATCACTCTGACCTCTCTCACTATCACTCTAACCTCTATCACTATCACTCTGACCTCTATCACACTGACCTCTATCACTATTACACTGACCTCTATCACTATCACAATGACCTCTATCACTATCACACTGACCTCTATCACATTGACATCTATCACACTGACCTCTATCACTATCACACTGACCTCTATCACTATCACACTGACCTCTATCACCATCACACTGACCTCTATCACCATCACACTGACCTCTATCACCATCACACTGACCTCTATCACCATCACACTGAACTCTATCACTATCACACTGAACTCTATCACTAAACTATATCACACTGACCTCTGTCACTATCACACTGACCTCTATCACTATCACATGGACCTCTATCACTATCACACTGACCTCTGTCACTATCAAACTGACCTCTGTCACTATCACTCTGACCTCTGTCACTATCACTCTGACCTCTCTCACTATCACTCTTACCTCTCTCACTATCACTGACCTCTATCACACTGACCTCTATCACTATCACAATGACCTCTATCACTATCACAATGACCTCTATCACTATCACACTGACCTCTATCACACTGACATCTATCACACTGACCTCTATCACTATCACACTGACCTCTATCACTATCACACTGACCTCTATAACACTTACATCTATCACACTGGGCTCTAGCACTAATACACTGACCTCTATCACTATCACATTGACCTCTATCACTATCACACTGACCTCTGTCACTATCACACTGACCTCTATCACTATCACACTGACCTCTATCACTATCACAATGACCTCTATTACTATCACATTGACATCTATCACACTGACCTCTATCACTATCACACTGACCTCTATCACCATCACACTGACCTCTATCACCATCACACTGACCTCTATCACCATCACACTGACCTCTATCACCATCACACTGAACTCTATCACTATCACACTGAACTCTATCACTAAACTATATCACATTGACCTCTGTTACTATCACACTGACCTCTATCACTATCACACTGACCTCTGTCACTATCACTCTGACCTCTCTCACTATCACTCTTACCTCTCTCACTATCACTGACCTCTATCACACTGACCTCTATCACTATTACACTGACCTCTATCACTATCACAATGACCTCTTTCACTATCACACTGACCTCTATCACTATCACACTGACCTCTATCACACTGACATCTATCACACTGACCTCTATCACTATCACACTGACCTCTATCACTATCACACTGACCTCTATAACACTTACATCTATCACACTGGGCTCTAGCACTAACACACTGACCTCTATCACTATCACATTGACCTCTATCACTATCACAATGACCTCTGACACTATCACACTGACCTCTATCACTATCACACTGACCGCTATCACTATCACACTGACCTCTATCACTATCATACTGACCACTATCACTCTCACCCTGACATCTATCACTATCACACTGACCTCAATCACTATCACAATTACCTCTATCGCCATCACAATGACCTCTGTCACTATCACACTGACCTCTCACTATCACACTGAACCCTGTCACTATCACACTGACCTCTGTTGCTATCACACTGACCTCTATCACAATCACAATGACCTCTGTCACTATCACACTGACCTCTATCACTATCACACTGACCGCTATCACTATCACACTGACCTCTATCACTATCACACTGACCGCTATCACTATCACACTGACCTCTATCACAAACACTCTGACCTCTATCACAAACACTCTGACCTCTGTCACTATCACACTGACCTCTATCACTATTACACTGACATCTATCACCATCACACTGACCTCTATCAAAAACACTCTGATCTCTATCACTATCACACTGACCTCTATCACACTGACCTCTATCACACTGACCTCTATCACTATCACACTGACATATATCACTAATCTCTATCACTATCACACTGATCTCTATCACTAATCTCTATCACTATCACACTGACCTCTATCACTATCACACTGACCTTTATCACTATCACACTGACCTCTATCACTATCACACTGACCTCTATCACTATCACACTGACCTCTATCACTATCACACTGACCTCTATCACTATCACACTGACCTCTATCACTATCACACTGACCTCTATCACGATCACACTGACCTCTATCACGATCACACTGACCTCTATCACGATCACACTGACCTCTATCACTATCACACTGACCTCTATCACTATCACACTGACCTCTATCACTATCACACTGACCTCTATCACTATCACACTGACCTCTATCACTATCACACTGACCTCTATCACTATCACACTGACCTCTATCACTATCACACTGACTTCTATCACTATCACACTGACCTCTATCACTATCACACTGACCTCTATCACTATAACACTGACATCTATCACTATCACACTGACCTCTATCACTATCACACTGACCTCTATTACCATCACACTGACCTCTATCACTAATCTCTATCACTACTACACTGACCTCTATCACACTGACCTCCAACACTATCACACTGACCTCTATCACTATCACACTGACCTCTATTACCATCACACTGACCTCTATCACTATTACACTGACCTCCATCACTATTACACTGACCTCTATCACCATCACACTGAACTCTATCACTAAACTATATCACACTGACCTCTGTCACTATCACACTGACCTCTATCACTATCACACTGACCTTTATCACCATCACACTGACCTCTATCACCATCACACTGACCTCTATCACCATCACACTGAACTCTATCACCATCACACTGAACTCTATCACCATCACACTGAACTCTATCACCATCACACTGAACTCTATCACCATCACACTGAACTCTATCACTATCACACTGAACTCTATCACTAAACTATATCACACTGACCTCTGTCACTATCACACTGACCTCTATTACTATCACACGGACCTCTATCACTATCCCACTGACCTCTATCACATTGACATCTATCACACTGACCTCTATCACTATCACACTGACCTCTATCACCATCACACTGACCTCTCTCACCATCACACTGACCTCTATCACCATCACACTGACCTCTATCACCATCACACTGACCTCTATCACCATCACACTGAACTATATCACTAAACTATATCACACTGACCTCTGTCACTATCACACTGACCTCTATCACTATCACACTGACCGCTAACACTATCACACTGACCTCTGTCACTATCACACTGACCTCTGTCACTATCACTCTGACCTCTGTCACTATCACTCTGACCTCTCTCACTATCACTCTTACCTCTTCACTATCACTCTTACCTCTATCACTATCACTGACCTCTATCACACTGACCTCTATCACTATTACACTGACCTCTATCACTATCACACTGACCTCTATCACACTGACATCTATCACACTGACCTCTATCACTATCACACTGACCTCTATCACTATCACACTGACCTCTATAACACTTACATCTATCACACTGGGCTCTAGCACTAATACACTGACCTCTGTCACTATCACACTGACCTCTATCACTATCACACTGACCACTATCACTATCACACTGACCTCTATCACTATCACACTGACCACTATCACTCTCACCCTGACCTCTATCACTATCACACTGACCTCAATCACTATCACAATTACCTCTATCGCCATCACAATGACCTCTGTCACTATCACACTGACCTCTCACTATCACACTGACCCCTGTCACTATCACACTGACCTCTGTTGCTATCACACTGACCTCTATCACAATCACACTGACCTCTGTCACTATCACACTGACCTCTATCACTATCACACTGACCGCTATCACTATCACACTGACCGCTATCACTATCACACTGACCTCTATCACTATCATACTGACCACCAGCACTATCACCCTGACATCTATCACTATCACACTGACCTCAATCACTATCACAATTACCTCTATAGCCATCACAATGACCTCTGTCACTATCACACTGACCTCTGTCACTATCACACTGACATCTATCACGATCACACTGACCTCTATCACACTGACCTCTATCACACTGACCTCTATCACACTGACCTCTATCACACTGACCTCTATCACACTGACCTCTATCACACTGACCTCTATCACACTGACCTCTATCACACTGACCTCTATCACACTGACCTCTATCACACTGACCTCTATCACACTGACCTCTATCACACTGACCTCTATCACTATCACACTGACATATATCACTAATCTCTATCACTATCACACTGATCTCTATCACTAATCTCTATCACTATCACATTGACCTCCATCACTATCACACTGACCTCTTTCACTATCACACTGACCTCTATCACTATCACACTGACCTCTATCACACTGACATCTATCACACTGACCTCTATCACTATCACACTGACCTCTATCACTATCACACTGACCTCTATAACACTTACATCTATCACACTGGGCTCTAGCACTAACACACTGACCTCTATCACTATCACATTGACCTCTATCACTATCACAATGACCTCTGACACTATCACACTGAGTCCTCTATCATTCTATCACATGACAGCTATCACTATCACACTGACCTCTATCACTATCATACTGACCACTATCACTCTCACCCTGACATCTATCACTATCACACTGACCTCAATCACTATCCCACAATTACACTCTACTCGCCATCCTCATTGACCTCTATCACTATCTCACAACCTCTCACTATCACACTGAACCCTGTCACTATCACACTGACCTCTGTTGCCCTATCACACTGACTCTCTATCACAATCACAATGACCTCTGCATCACTATCACACTGACCTCTATCACTATCACACTTCAATCGCTATCACTATCCACACTGACCTCTATCACTATCACACTTGACCAGCTATCCACTATCACACTGACCTCTATCCACAAACACTCTGACCTCTATCACAAACATACTCTGACCTCTGTCACTATCACACTGACCTCTATCACTATTACACTGACCTCTATCACCATCACACTGACCTCTATCAAAAACACTCTGATCTCTATCACTATCACACTGACCTCTATCACACTGACCTCTATCACACTGACCTCTATCACTATCTCACTGACATATATCACTAATCTCTATCACTATCACACTATCTCTATCACTAATTCTATCACTATCACACTGACCTCTATCACTATCACACTGACCTCTATCACATCACACTGACCTCTATCACTATCACACTGACCTCTATCACTATCACACTGACCTCTATCACTATCACACTGACCTCTATCACTATCACACTGACCTCTATCACTATCACACTGAACATCTATCACTATCACACTGACCTCTATCACCGATCACACTGACCTCTATCACGATCACACTGACCTCTATCACTATCACACTGACCTCTATCACTATCACACTGACCTCTATCACTATCACACTGACCTCTATCACTATCTCACTGACTTTCTATCACTATCACACTACCTCTATCACTATCACACTGACCTCTATCCACTATAACTCTGACCTCTATCACTATCACACTGACCTCTATCACTATCACACTGACCTCTATTACCATCACACTGACCTCTATCACTAATCTCTATCACTACTACACTGACCTCTATCACACTGACCTCCAACACTATCACAGACCTCTATCACTATCACACTGACCTCTATTACCATCACACTACCATCTATCACTATTACTATGACCTCCCATCACTATTACACTGACCTCTATCACCATCACACTGAACTCTATCACTAAACTATATCACACTGACCTCTGTCACTATCACTGCAGCCTCTATCACTATCACTACCACCTATCACCATCACACCCTGACCTCTATCACCATCACACTGACCTCTATCACCATCACACTAACTCTCATCACCATCACACTGAACTCCTATCACCATCACACTGAACTCTATCTACCATCACACTGAACTCTATCACTATCACTGAACTCTATCACTAAATCTATATCACATGACCTCTGTCACTATCACACTACTCTCTATCACTATCACACTGGCCTCTATCACTATCTGCATGACTCTCTATCACTATCACACTGACCTCTATCACTATCACACTGACCTCTGTCACTATCATTCTGACCTCTGTCATTATCACTCTGACCTCTATAACTATCACTCTGACCTCTCTCACTATCACTCTGACCTCTATCACTATTACTCTGACCTCTATCACTATCACACTGACCTCTATCACTATCCCACTGACCTCTATCACATTGACATCTATCACACTGACCTCTATCACTATCACACTGACCTCTATCACCCATCACACTGACCTCTCTCACATCACTACCCTATCACATCACACTGACCTCTATCACCATCACACTGACCTCTATCACCATCACACTGAACTATATCACTAAACTATATCACACTGACCTCTGTCACTATCACACTAACCTCTATCCCACTATCACACTGACCTGCTAACACTATCACATGACCTCTGTCACTATCACACTGACCTCTGTCACTATCACTCTGACCTCTGTCACTATCGCTCTGACCCTCTCACTATCACTCTTACCTCTTCACTATCACTCTTACCTCTATCACTATCTCTGACCTCTATCACACTGACCTCTACCACTATTACACTGACCTCTATCATATCACACTGACTCTATCTCACTGACATCTATCACACTGACTCTATCACTATCCTCTGATCTCTATCACTCTATCACTGACCTCTATAACGCTACATCTATCACACGAATACTAGCACTAATACACTGACCTCTGTCACTATCACACTGACCTCTATCACTATCACACTGACCACCTATCACTATCCTCTGACCTCTATCACTATCATACTGACCACTATCACTCTCACCCTGTATCCTCTATCACTATCCACTGACCTCAATCACTATCACAATTACCTCTATACGCCATCACAAATAACCTCTGTCACTATCACACTGACCTCTCACTATCACCACGGACCTGTCACCTATCGCACTGACCTCTTGTTGCTCTATCACACTGACCTCTACTCACCAATCACACTGACCTCTGTCACTATCACACTGACCTCTATCACTATCACACACGACCGCTTATCCACTATCACATGACCTCTATCATATCATACTGACCACCAGACACTATCACCCTGACATCTATCACTATCACATGACCTCAATCACTATCACAATTACCTCTATACCATCACAATGACCTCTGTCACTATCACACTGACCTCTATCACACGATCACTCTGGCCTCTATCGCACTGACCTCTATCACACACAGCCTCTATCACATGACCTCTATCACACCGACCTCTATCACACTGACCTCTATCACAGACCTCCTATCACACTGACCTCTATCACCTGACCTCTATCACACTGACCTCTATCACTACCTCTATCACACTGACCTCTATCACACTGACCTCTATCACACTGACCTCTATCACTATCACACTGACATATATCACTAATCTCTACTCACTATCACACTGATCTCTATCACTAATCTCTATCACTATCACATTGACCTCCATCACTATCACACTGACCTCTATCACTATCACATGACCTCTATCACTACTCACACTGACCTCTATCACGATCACTCTGACCTCTATCACGATCACACTACCTCTATCACGATCACACTGACCTCTATCACGATCCACACTGACCTCTATCACTATCACACTGACCTCTATCACTATCACACTGACCTCTACTCACTATACACACGGCCTCTATCACTATCACACAACCTCTATCACTATCACACTAACCTCTATCACTATCACACTGACTCTATCTCTATCACATGAACTCTATCACTATCACACTGACCTCTATCACTATCACACAGTCTCTCTATCACTATCACATGACCTCTATCACTATCACACTGACCATCTATCACTATCACACTGACCTCTATCACTATCACACTGACCTCTATCACTATCACACTGACCTCTATCACTATCACACTGACCTCTATCACTATCACACTGACACCTCTATCACTATCACACTGACCCATCTATCACTATCTACACTACCTCTATTACCATCACAAAAACCTCTATCACTAGTCTCTATCACTTACTACATCTGACCTCTATCACACTGACCTCCAACACTATCACACTGACCTCTATCACTATCACACTGACCTCTATCACTATCACACTGACCTCCATCACTAAACTATATCACACTGACCTCTGTCACTATCACACTGACCTCTATCACCATCACACAGACCCTCTATCACCATCACACTGACCTCTATCACCATCACACTGACCTCTATCGCCATCACACTTGACCTCTATCACCATCGCACTGAACTCTATCCACTATCACACTGAACTCTATCACTAAACTATATCACACTGACCTCTGTCACTATCACACTGACCTCTATCACTATCACACTGACCATAACACTACCTCACACTGACTTCAACACTATCACACTGACCTCTGTCACTATCACACTGACCTCTGCTCACTATCATTCTGACCTCTGTCACTATCACTCTCTAACCTCTATAACTATCACTCTGACCTCTCTCCCTATCATCTCTGACCTCTATCACACTGACCTCTATCCACTATTACACTGACCTCTATCCTATCACATGGCCTCTATCACCCTATCACACTGACCTCTATCACATTGACATCTATCACACTGACCTCTATCACTATCACACTGACCTCTATCACTATCACACTGACCTCTATCACCATCACACTGACCTCTATCACCATCACACTGACCTCTATCACCATCACACTGAACTCTATCACTAAACTATATCACACTGACCTCTGTCACTATCACACTGACCTCTATCACTATCACACTGACCTCTATCACTATCACACTGAACTCTATCACTAAACTATATCACACTGACCTCTGTCACTATCACACTGACCTCTATCACTATCACACTGACCTCTATCACTATCACACTGACCGCTAACACTATCACACTGACCTCTGTCACTATCACTCTGACCTCTATAACTATCACTGACCTCTATCACACTGACCTCTATCACTATTACACTGACCTCTATCACTATCACAATGACCTCTATCATCTATCCACACTGACCTCTATCACACTGACATCTATCTTACTGACCTCATATCACTATCACACTGACCTCTATCACTATCACACTGTACCTCTATCACTATCACACTGGCTCTATCACTATCACATGACCTCTATAACACCATCTATCACACTGGGTCTAGCACCTATTACACTGACCTCTATCACTATCTCACATTGACCTCTATCACTATCACGCTGACTTACTCTGTCACTATCACACTGACCTCTATCACCATCACCACTACCTCTATCACCCATCACACCGACCTCTATCACTATCATACCGACCACTATCATCTCTCACCCTGACATCTATCACTATCACACTGACCTCAATCCACTATCACAATACCTCTATCACCATCCACAATGACCTCTGTCACTATCACACTGACCTCTCACTATCACTCTGACCCCTGTCACTATCACATGACACTCTGTTGCTATCACATACCTCTACTCACAATCACACTGACCTCTGTCACTATCACACTGACCTCTATCACTCTCACACTACACTATCACTATCACACTGACCTCTATAACTATCACTGACCACTATCCCTTTCCCACTGACCCTCTATCACTATCATACTGACCTCTATCACTATCACCCTGACATCTATCACTATCACACATGACCTCAATCACTATCACAATTACCTCATATAGCCATCCACAATGACCTCTGTCACTATCACACTGACCTCTATCACCATCACACTACCTCTATCACCATCACACTGACCTCTATCACCATCACACTAAACTCTATCACTATCTCACTGAACTCTATCACTATCCTATACCAACCACTACTCACTCTCACCCTGACATCTATCACTATCCTACACTGACCTCAATCACTATCACAATTACCCTCTATCACCCATCACAATGACCTCTGTCACTATCACTGACCCTCACTATCACACTGACCCTGTCACTATCACACTGACCTCTGTTGCTATCACACTGACCTCTATCCACAATCCCACTGACCTCTGTCACTCTATCCACACTGACCTCTATCACTATCCACTAACCGCTATCACTATCACACTGGCCCCTGTCATATCACACTGACCTCTATCACAATACACTGACCTCTATCACCATCACACTGACTCTCTATCACTAATCTCTTATCACTATCTACACTGACCTCTATCACACTGACCTCCAACACTATCACACTGACCTCTATCACTATCCACACTGACCTCTATTAACATCACACTGACCTCTATTCATCACACTGACACTCTATCACTATCACACTTGACCTCCATCACTAAACTATATCACACACTGACCTCTGTCACATATCACACTGACCTCTATGACTATCACACTGACCTCCTATCACCATCCACTGACCTCTATCACCTATCACACTGTGACCTCTATCACCATCACACTGTTACCTCTATCACCCATCACACTGACCTCTATCACCATCCACACTGCACTCATCCATAACACTGACCTCTATCCTACATCACACTGACCTCTATCACCATCACACTGAACTCTATCCCATATCACACTGAACTCTATCACTAAACTATATCACACTGACCTCTGTCACTATCACGCACTGACCTCTATCACTATCTCTCTGACCTCTCTCACTATCACTGACCTCTATCACACTGACCTCTATCACTATTACGCTAACCTCTATCACTATCACAATGACCTCTATCACCTTATCCACACCCCTGACCTCTATCACATTGACATCTATCACACTGACCTCTATCACTATCACACTGACCTCTATCACTATCACACTGACCTCTATCACCATCACACTGACCTTTATCAGCATCACACTGACCTCTATCACCATCACACTGACCTCTATCACCATCACACTGAACTCTATCACTATCACACTGACCTCTATCACTAAACTATATCACACTGACCTCTATCACTATTACACTGACCTCTATCACTATCACAATGACCTCTATCACTATCACACTGACCTCTATCACATTGACATCTATCACACTGACCTCTATCACTATCACACTGACCTCTATCACTATCACACTGACCTCTATCACTATCACACTGACCGCTAACACTATCACACTGACCTCTGTCACTATCACTCTGACCTCTGTCACTATCACTCTGACCTCTGTCACTATCACTCTGACCTCTGTCACTATCACTCTGACCTCTGTCACTATCACTCTGACCTCTATCACTATCACACTGACCTCTATCACTATCACACTGACCTCTATCACTATCACACTAACCTCTATCACTATCACACTGACCTCTATCACTATCACACTGACTCTATCACTATCACACTGACCTCTATCACTATCACACTGATCTCTATCACTCACACTGACCTCTATCACTATCACACTGACCTCTATCACTATCACACTGACCTCTATCACTATCACACTGACCTCTATCACTATCACACTGACCTCTATCACTATCACACTGACCTCTATCACTATCACACTGACCTCTATCACTATCACACTGACCTCTATCACTATCACACTGACCTCTATTACCATCACACTGACCTCTATCACTAATCTCTATCACTACTACACTGACCTCTATCACCTGACCTCAACACTATCACACTGACCTCTATCACTATCCACTGACCTCTATTAACATCACACATTGACTCTGTCACTATCACACTGACCTCCATCACTAAACTATATCACACTGACCTCTGTCACTATCACACTGCCCTCTATGACTATCACACTGACCTCTATCACCATCACACTGACCTCTATCACCATCACACTGACCTCTATCACCATCACACTGAACTCTATCACTATCACACTGAACTCTATCACTAAACTATATCACACTGACCTCTGTCACTATCACACTGACCTCTATCACTATCACACTGACCTCTATCACTATCACACTGACCGCTAACACTATCACACTGACCGCTAACACTATCACACTGACCTCTGTCACTATCACACTGACCTCTGTCACTATCATTCTGACCTCTGTCACTATCACTCTGACCTCTATAACTATCACTCTGACCTCTCTCACTATCACTCTGACCTCTATCACACTGACCTCTATCACTATTACACTGACCTCTATCACTATCACACTGACCTCTATCACACTGACCTCTATCACTATCACACTGAACTCTATCACTAAACTATATCACACTGACCTCTGTCACTATCACACTGACCTCTATCACTATCACACTGACCTCTATCACTATCACACTGACCGCTATCACTATCACACTGACCTCTATCACTATCACACTGACCTCTATCACTATCACACTGACCGCTAACACTATCACACTGACCGCTAACACTATCACACTGACCTCTGTCACTATCACACTGACCTCTATCACTATCACACTGACCTCTATCACTATCACACTGAACTCTATCACTAAACTATATCACACTGACCTCTGTCACTATCACACTGACCTCTATCACTATCACACTGACCTCTATCACTATCACACTGACCGCTATCACTATCACACTGACCTCTATCACTATCACACTGACCGCTAACACTATCACACTGACCTCTGTCACTATCACTCTGACCTCTATAACTATCACTGACCTCTATCACACTGACCTCTATCACTATTACACTGACCTCTATCACTATCACAATGACCTCTATCACTATCACACTGACCTCTATCACACTGACATCTATCACACTGACCTCTATCACTATCACACTGACCTCTATCACTATCACACTGACCTCTATCACTATCACACTGACCTCTGTCACTATCACACTGACCTCTGTCACTATCACACTGACCTCTGTCACTATCACACTGACCTCTATCACCATCACACTGACCTCTATCACCATCACACTGAACTCTATCACTATCACACTGAACTCTATCACTATCATACTGACCACTATCACTCTCACCCTGACATCTATCACTATCACACTGACCTCAATCACTATCACAATGACCTCTATCACCATCACAATGACCTCTGTCACTATCACACTGACCTCTCACTATCACACTGACCCCTGTCACTATCACACTGACCTCTGTTGCTATCACACTGACCTCTATCACAATCACACTGACCTCTATCACAATCACACTGACCTCTATCACAATCACACTGACCTCTATCACTATCACACTGACCGCTATCACTATCACACTGACCTCTATAACTATCACACTGACCACTATCACTATCACACTGACCTCTATCACTATCATACTGACCTCTATCACTATCACCCTGACATCTATCACTATCACACTGACCTCAATCACTATCACAATTACCTCTATAGCCATCACAATGACCTCTGTCACTATCACACTGACCTCTATCACCATCACACTGACCTCTATCACCATCACACTGACCTCTATCACCATCACACTGACCTCTATCACCATCACACTAAACTCTATCACTATCACACTGAACTCTATCACTATCATACTGACCACTATCACTCTCACCCTGACATCTATCACTATCACACTGACCTCAATCACTATCACAATTACCTCTATCACCATCACAATGACCTCTGTCACTATCACACTGACCTCTCACTATCACACTGACCCCTGTCACTATCACACTGACCTCTGTTGCTATCACACTGACCTCTATCACAATCACACTGACCTCTGTCACTATCACACTGACCTCTATCACTATCACACTGACCGCTATCACTATCACACTGACCCCTGTCACTATCACACTGACCTCTATCACAATCACACTGACCTCTATCACCATCACACTGACCTCTATCACTAATCTCTATCACTACTACACTGACCTCTATCACACTGACCTCCAACACTATCACACTGACCTCTATCACTATCACACTGACCTCTATTAACATCACACTGACCTCTATTAACATCACACTGACCTCTATCACTATCACACTGACCTCCATCACTAAACTATATCACACTGACCTCTGTCACTATCACACTGACCTCTATCACCATCACACTGACCTCTATCACCATCACACTGACCTCTATCACCATCACAATTACCTCTATAGCCATCACAATGACCTCTGTCACTATCACACTGACCTCTATCACCATCACACTGACCTCTTTCACCATCACACTGACCTCTTTCACCATCACACTGACCTCTATCACCATCACACTGAACTCTATCACTATCACACTGAACTCTATCACTATCATACTGACCACTATCACTCTCACCCTGACATCTATCACTATCACACTGACCTCAATCACTATCACAATGACCTCTATCACCATCACAATGACCTCTGTCACTATCACACTGACCTCTCACCATCACACTGACCCCTGTCACTATCACACTGACCTCTGTTGCTATCACACTGACCTCTATCACAATCACACTGACCTCTATCACAATCACACTGACCTCTATCACTATCACACTGACCGCTATCACTATCACACTGACCTCTATAACTATCACACTGACCACTATCACTATCACACTGACCTCTATCACTATCATACTGACCTCTATCACTATCACCCTGACATCTATCACTATCACACTGACCTCAATCACTATCACAATTACCTCTATAGCCATCACAATGACCTCTGTCACTATCACACTGACCTCTATCACCATCACACTGACCTCTTTCACCATCACACTGACCTCTATCACCATCACACTGAACTCTATCACTATCACACTGAACTCTATCACTATCATACTGACCACTATCACTCTCACCCTGACATCTATCACTATCACACTGACCTCAATCACTATCTACAATGACCTCTATCACCATCCACAATGACCTCTGTCACTATACACTGACCTCTCACCATCACACTGACCCCTGTCACTATCACACTGACCTCTGTTGCTATCACACTGACCTATATCACAATCACACTGACCTCTATCACAATCACACTGACCTCTATCACTATCACACTGACCGTCATCACTATCACACTGACCTCTATAACTATCACACTGACCACTATCACTATCACACTGACCTCTATCACTATCATACTGACCTCTATCACTATCACCCTGACATCTATCACTATCACACTGACCTCAATCACTATCACAATTACCTCTATAGCCATCACAATGACCTCTGTCACTATCACACTGACCTCTATCACCATCACACTGACCTCTATCACCATCACACTGACCTCTATCACCATCACACTAAACTCTATCACTATCACACTGAACTCTATCACTATCATACTGACCACTATCACTCTCACCCTGGCATCTATCACTATCACACTGACCTCAATCACTATCACAATTACCTCTATCACCATCACAATGACCTCTGTCACTATCACACTGACCTCTCACTATCACACTGACCCCTGTCACTATCACACTGACCTCTGTTGCTATCACACTGACCTCTATCACTATCACAATTACCTCTATAGCCATCACAATGACCTCTGTCACTATCACACTGACCTCTATCACCATCACACTGACCTCTATCACCATCACACTGACCTCTATCACCATCACACTGAACTCTATCACTATCACACTGAACTCTATCACTATCATACTGACCACTATCACTCTCACCCTGACATCTATCACTATCACACTGACCTCAATCACTATCACAATGACCTCTATCACCATCACAATGACCTCTGTCACTATCACACTGACCTCTCACTATCACACTGACCCCTGTCACTATCACACTGACCTCTGTTGCTATCACACTGACCTCTATCACAATCACACTGACCTCTATCACAATCACACTGACCTCTATCACTATCACACTGACCGCTATCACTATCACACTGACCTCTATAACTATCACACTGACCTCTATCACTATCACACTGACCTCTATCACTATCATACTGACCTCTATCACTATCATCCTGACATCTATCACTATCACTGACCTCAATCACTATCACAATTACCTCTATAGCCATCACAATGACCTCTGTCACTATCACACTGACCTCTATCACCATCACACTGACCTCTATCACCATCACACTGACCTCTATCACCATCACACTAAACTCTATCACTATCACACTGAACTCTATCACTATCATACTGACCACTATCACTCTCACCCTGACATCTATCACTATCACACTGACCTCAATCACTATCACAATTACCTCTATCACCATCACAATGACCTCTGTCACTATCACACTGACCTCTCACTATCACACTGACCCCTGTCACTATCACACTGACCTCTGTTGCTACCACACTGACCTCTATCACAATCACACTGACCTCTGTCACTATCACACTGACCTCTATCACTATCACACTGACCCCTGTCACTATCACACTGACCTCTATCACAATCACACTGACCTCTATCACAATCACACTGACCTCTATCACCATCACACTGACCTCTATCACTAATCTCTATCACTACTACACTGACCTCTATCACACTGACCTCCAACACTATCACACTGACCTCTATCACTATCACACTGACCTCTGTTGCTATCACACTGACCTCTATCACAATCACACTGACCTCTATCACAATCACACTGACCTCTATCACTATCACACTGACCGCTATCACTATCACACTGACCTCTATAACTATCACACTGACCTCTATCACTATCACACTGACCTCTATCACTATCATACTGACCTCTATCACTATCATCCTGACATCTATCACTATCACACTGACCTCAATCACTATCACAATTACCTCTATAGCCATCACAATGACCTCTGTCACTATCACACTGACCTCTATCACCATCACACTGACCTCTATCACCATCACACTGACCTCTATCACCATCACACTAAACTCTATCACTATCACACTGAACTCTATCACTATCATACTGACCACTATCACTCTCACCCTGACATCTATCACTATCACACTGACCTCAATCACTATCACAATTACCTCTATCACCATCACAATGACCTCTGTCACTATCACACTGACCTCTCACTATCACACTGACCCCTGTCACTATCACACTGACCTCTGTTGCTACCACACTGACCTCTATCACAATCACACTGACCTCTGTCACTATCACACTGACCTCTATCACTATCACACTGACCCCTGTCACTATCACACTGACCTCTATCACAATCACACTGACCTCTATCACAATCACACTGACCTCTATCACCATCACACTGACCTCTATCACTAATCTCTATCACTACTACACTGACCTCTATCACACTGACCTCCAACACTATCACACTGACCTCTATCACTATCACACTGACCTCTATTAACATCACACTGACCTCTATGACTATCACACTGACCTCTATCACCATCACACTGACCTCTATCACCATCACACTGACCTCTATCACCATCACACTGACCTCTATCACCATCACACTGACCTCTATCACCATCACACTGACCTCTATCACCATCACACTGACCTCTATCACCATCACACTGACCTCTATCACCATCACACTGACCTCTATCACCATCACACTGACCTCTATCACCATCACACTGAACTCTATCACTATCACACTGAACTCTATCACTAAACTATATCACACTGACCTCTGTCACTATCACACTGACCTCTATCACTATCTCTCTGACCTCTCTCACTATCACTGACCTCTATCACACTGACCTCTATCACTATTACACTGACCTCTATCACTATCACAATGACCTCTATCACTATCACACTGACCTCTATCACATTGACATCTATCACACTGACCTCTATCACTATCACACTGACCTCTATCACTATCACACTGACCTCTATCACCATCACACTGACCCCTGTCACTATCACACTGACCTCTATCACAATCACACTGACCTCTATCACAATCACACTGACCTCTATCACCATCACACTGACCTCTATCACTAATCTCTATCACTACTACACTGACCTCTATCACACTGACCTCCAACACTATCACACTGACCTCTATCACTATCACACTGACCTCTATTAACATCACACTGACCTCTATGACTATCACACTGACCTCTATCACCATCACACTGACCTCTATCACCATCACACTGACCTCTATCACCATCACACTGACCTCTATCACCATCACACTGACCTCTATCACCATCACACTGACCTCTATCACCATCACACTGACCTCTATCACCATCACATGACCTCTATCACCATCACACTGACCTCTATCACCATCACACTGACCTCTATCACCATCACACTGAACTCTATCACTATCACACTGAACTCTATCACTAAACTATATCACACTGACCTCTGTCACTATCACACTGACCTCTATCACTATCTCTCTGACCTCTCTCACTATCACTGACCTCTATCACACTGACCTCTATCACTATTACACTGACCTCTATCACTATCACAATGACCTCTATCACTATCACACTGACCTCTATCACATTGACATCTATCACACTGACCTCTATCACTATCACACTGACCTCTATCACTATCACACTGACCTCTATCACCATCACACTGACCTTTATCACCATCACACTGACCTCTATCACCATCACACTGAACTCTATCACTATCACACTGACCTCTATCACTAAACTATATCACACTGACCTCTATCACTATTACACTGACCTCTATCACTATCACAATGACCTCTATCACTATCACACTGACCTCTATCACATTGACATCTATCACACTGACCTCTATCACTATCACACTGACCTCTATCACTATCACACTGACCTCTATCACTATCACACTGACCGCTAACACTATCACACTGACGCTAACACTATCACACTGACCTCTGTCACTATCACTCTGACCTCTGTCACTATCACTCTGACCTCTGTCACTATCACTCTGACCTCTGTCACTATCACTCTGACCTCTGTCACTATCACTCTGACCTCTATAACTATCACTGACCTCTATCACTATTACACTGACCTCTATCACTATCACAATGACCTCTATTACTATCACACTGACCTCTATCACACTGACATCTATCACACTGACCACTATCACTATCACACTGACCTCTATCACTATCACACTGACCTCTATAACACTTACATCTATCACACTGGGCTCTAGCACTAATACACTGACCTCTATCACTATCACATTGACCTCTATCACTATCACACTGACCTCTGTCACTATCACACTGACCTCTATCACCATCACACTGACCTCTATCACCATCACACTGACCTCTATCACCATCACACTGACCTCTATCACCATCACACTGAACTCTATCACTATCACACTGAACTCTATCACTATCATACTGACTACTATCACTCTCACCCTGACATCTATCACTATCACACTGACCTCAATCACTATCACAATTACCTCTATCGCCATCACAATGACCTCTGTCACTATCACACTGACCTCTCACTATCACACTGACCCCTGTCACTATCACACTGACCTCTGTTGCTATCACACTGACCTCTATCACAATCACACTGACCTCTGTCACTATCACACTGACCTCTATCACTATCACACTGACCGCTATCACTATCACACTGACCGCTATCACTATCACACTGACCTCTATAACTATCACACTGACCGCTATCACTATCACACTGACCTCTATCACTATCATACTGACCACTATCACTATCATCCTGACATCTATCACTATCACACTGACCTCAATCACTATCACAATGACCTCTATAGCCATCACAATGACCTCTGTCACTATCACACTGACCCCTGTCACTATCACACTGACCCCTGTCACTATCACACTGACCTCTGTTGCTATCACACTGACCTCTATCACAATCACACTGACCTCTATCACCATCACACTGACCTCTATCACCATCACACTGACCTCTATCACCATCACACTGACCTCTATCACACAGACCTCTATCACTAACACTCTGACCTCTATCACAAACACTCTGACCTCTATCACAAACACTCTGACCTCTATCACAAACATTCTGACCTCTGTCACTATCACACTGACCTCTATCACTATTACACTGACCTCTATCACCATCACACTGACCTCTATCACAAACACTCTGACCTCTATCACTATCACACTGACCTCTATCACACTGACCTCTATCACACTGACCTCTATCACACTGACCTCTATCACACTGACCTCTATCACACTGACCTCTATCACTATCACACTGATCTCTATCACTAATCTCTATCACTATCACATTGACCTCCATCACTATCACACTGACCTCTATCACTATCACACTGACCTCTATCACTATCACACTGACCTCTATCACTATCACACTGACCTCTATCACTATCACACTGACCTCTATCACGATCACACTGACCTCTATCACGATCACACTGACCTCTATCACGATCACACTGACCTCTATCACTATCACACTGACCTCTATCACTATCACACTGACCTCTATCACACTGACCTCCAACACTATCACACTGACCTCTATTACCATCACACTGACCTCCAACACTATCACACTGACCTCCATCACTATTACACTGACCTCTATCACTATCACACTGACCTCTATCACTATTACACTGACCTCTATCACTATCACACTGACCTCTATCACTAATATCTAGCACTATCACACTGACCTCTATCACTATCACACTGACCTCTATCACTAATATCTAGCACTATCACACTGACCTCTATCACTATCACACTGATCTCTATCACTATAACACTGATCTCTATCACTATCACACTGGAAGAACAGAATCATCTACAATGTCATTGTATGCTGTTGCTTTAGGATTTCCCTTCACTGGAACTAAGGGGCCGAGCCCGAACCATGAAAAACAGCCCTAGACCATTATTCCTCCTCCACCGAACTTTAAAGTTGGTACTATGCATTTGGGCAGGTAGCGTTCTCCTGGCATCCGCCAAACCCAGATTCGTCCATCGGACTGCCAGATGGTGAAGCGTGATTCATCACTCCAAAGAATGTGTTTCCACTGCTCCAGAGTCCAATGGCGGCGAGCTTTACACCACTCCAACCGATGTTTGGCATTGTGCATGGTGATCTTAGGCTTGTGTGCGACTTTTCGGCCATGGAAACCCATTTAATTAAGCTCCCAATGAACAGTTCTTGTGCTGACGTTGCTTCCAGAGGCAGTTTGGAACTCGGTAGTGAGTGTTGCAACAGAGGACAGACGATTTTACGTGCTACGCGCTTCAGCATTCTTTGAGCTTGTGTGGCCTACCACTTCGCGGCTGAGCCATTGTTGCTCCTAGACGTTGTTGCTCCTAGACGTTTCCACTTCACAATAACAGCTCTTACAGTTGACCGGGGAAGCTCTAGCAGGGCAGAAATTTGACGAACTGACTTGTTAGAAAGGTGGCATACTATGACGGTGCCACGTTGAAAGTCACTGAGCTCTTCAGTAATTCCATTCTACTACCAATGTTTGTCTATGGAGATTGCATGGCTGTGTGCTCCATTTTATACTCCTGTCAGCAACGGGTGTGGCTGAAATGACTCACACACTACACCTGTCCTACCAAATTTATTCACCATCTCGCACACATGCCACCAAATGCGCTCTCCATCATGATGAGTCTGAAGCCGTCACATTACTAAGTAAACTGTCAGAAGTCTTCTCACTCTAACTATCTAAACTGTCAGAAGTCTTCTCACTCTAACTATCTAAACTGTCAGAAGTCTTCTCACTCTAACTATCTAAACTGTCAGAAGTCTTCTCACTCTAACTATCTAAACTGTCAGAAGTCTTCTCACTCTAACTATCTAAACTGTCAGAAGTCTTCTCACTCTAACTATCTAAACTGTCAGAAGTCTTCTCACTCTAACTAAGTAAACTGTCAGAAGTCTTCTCACTCTATCTAAACTGTCAGAAGTCTTCTCACTCTAACTATCTAAACTGTCAGAAGTCTTCTCACTCTAACTATCTAAACTGTCAGAAGTCTTCTCACTCTAACTATCTAAACTGTCAGAAGTCTTCTCACTCTAACTATCTAAACTGTCAGAAGTCTTCTCACTCTAACTATCTAAACTGTCAGAAGTCTTCTCACTATCTAAACTGTCAGAAGTCTTCTCACTATCTAAACTGTCAGAAGTCTTCTCACTATCTAAACTGCCAGAAGTCTTCTCACTCTCACTATCTAAACTGCCAGAAGTCTTCTCACTCTCACTATCTAAACTGTCAGAAGTCTTCTCACTCTAACTATCTAAACTGCCAGAAGTCTTCTCACTCTCACTATCTAAACTGCCAGAAGTCTTCTCACTCTCACTATCTAAACTGCCAGAAGTCTTCTCACTCTAACTATCTAAACTGTCAGAAGTCCTCTCACTCTAACTATCTAAACTGCCAGAAGTCCTCACATCTAACTATCTAAACTGTCAGAAGTCTTCTCACTCTAACTATCTAAACTGTCAGAAGTCCTCTCACTCTAACTATCTAAACTGCCAGAAGTCCTCACATCTAACTATCTAAACTGTCAGAAGTCTTCTCACTCTAACTGTCTAAACTGTCAGAAGTCTTCTCACTCTAACTATCTAAACAGTCAGAAGTCTTCTCAATCTAACTATCTAAACAGTCAGAAGTCTTCTCACTCTAACTATGTAAACTGTCAGAAGTCTTCTCACTCTAACTATGTAAACTGTCAGAAGTCTTCTCACTATCTAAACTGTCAGAAGTCTTCTCACTATCTAAACTGTCAGAAGTCCTCTCACTCTAACTATCTAAACTGTCAGAAATCTTCTCACTCTAACTATCTAAACTGTCAGAAGTCTTCTCACTCTAACTATCTAAACTGTCAGAAGTCTTCTCACTCTAACTATCTAAACTGTCAGAAGTCTTCTCAATCTAACTATGTAAACAGTCAGAAGTCTTCTCACTCTAACTATCTAAACAGTCAGAAGTCTTCTCAATCTAACTATGTAAACTGTCAGAAGTCTTCTCAATCTAACTATCTAAACTGTCAGAAGTCTTCTCACTATCTAAACTGTCAGAATTCTTCTCACTATCTAAACTGTCAGAAGTCTTCTCACTCTAACTATCTAAATTGTCAGAAGTCCTCTCAATCTAACTATCTAAACTGTCAGAAGTCTTCTCACTATCTAAACTGTCAGAAGTCTTCTCACTCTAACTATCTAAACTGTCAGAAGTCTTCTCACTCTAACTATCTAAACTGTCAGAAGTCTTCTCACTCTAACTATCTAAACTGTCAGAAGTCTTCTCACTATCTAAACTGTCAGAAGTCTTCTCACTATCTAAACTGCCAGAAGTCTTCTCACTCTCACTATCTAAACTGCCAGAAGTCTTCTCACTCTCACTATCTAAACTGTCAGAAGTCTTCTCACTCTCACTATCTAAACTGTCAGAAGTCTTCTCACTCTAACTATCTAAACTGTCAGAAGTCCTCTCACTCTAACTATCTAAACTGCCAGAAGTCCTCACATCTAACTATCTAAACTGTCAGAAGTCTTCTCACTCTAACTATGTAAACTGTCAGAAGTCTTCTCACTCTAACTATCTAAACTGCCAGAAGTCCTCACATCTAACTATCTAAACTGTCAGAAGTCTTCTCACTCTAACTATGTAAACTGTCAGAAGTCTTCTCACTCTAACTATCTAAACTGTCAGAAGTCTTCTCACTCTAACTATGTAAACTGTCAGAAGTCTTCTCACTCTAACTATGTAAACTGTCAGAAGTCTTCTCACTATCTAAACTGTCAGAAGTCTTCTCACTATCTAAACTGTCAGAAGTCTTCTCACTATCTAAACTGTCAGAAGTCTTCTCACTCTAACTATCTAAACTGTCAGAAGTCTTCTCACTCTAACTATCTAAACTGTCAGAAGTCCTCTCACTCTAACTATCTAAACTGTCAGAAGTCTTCTCACTCTAACTATCTAAACAGTCAGAAGTCTTCTCAATCTAACTATCTAAACAGTCAGAAGTCTTCTCAATCTAACTATGTAAACTGTCAGAAGTCTTCTCAATCTAACTATCTAAACTGTCAGAAGTCTTCTCACTATCTAAACTGTCAGAAGTCTTCTCACTATCTAAACTGTCAGAAGTATTCTCACTATCTAAACTGTCAGAAGTCTTCTCACTATCTAAACTGTCATAAGTCTTCTCACTCGAACTATCTAAATTGTCAGAAGTCCTCTCAATCTAACTATCTAAACTGTCAGAAGTCTTCTCACTATCTAAACTGTCAGAAGTCTTCTCACTCTAACTATCTAAACTGTCAGAAGTCTTCTCACTCTAACTATCTAAACAGTCAGAAGTCTTCTCAATCTAACTATCTAAACAGTCAGAAGTCTTCTCAATCTAACTATGTAAACTGTCAGAAGTCTTCTCAATCTAACTATCTAAACTGTCAGAAGTCTTCTCACTATCTAAACTGTCAGAAGTCTTCTCACTATCTAAACTGTCAGAAGTATTCTCACTATCTAAACTGTCAGAAGTCTTCTCACTATCTAAACTGTCATAAGTCTTCTCACTCGAACTATCTAAATTGTCAGAAGTCCTCTCAATCTAACTATCTAAACTGTCAGAAGTCTTCTCACTATCTAAACTGTCAGAAGTATTCTCACTATCTAAACTGTCAGAAGTCTTCTCACTATCTAAACTGTCATAAGTCTTCTCACTCGAACTATCTAAATTGTCAGAAGTCCTCTCAATCTAACTATCTAAACAGTCAGAAGTCTTCTCAATCTAACTATCTAAACAGTCAGAAGTCTTCTCAATCTAACTATGTAAACTGTCAGAAGTCTTCTCAATCTAACTATCTAAACTGTCAGAAGTCTTCTCACTATCTAAACTGTCAGAAGTCTTCTCACTATCTAAACTGTCAGAAGTCTTCTCACTATCTAAACTGTCATAAGTCTTCTCACTCGAACTATCTAAATTGTCAGAAGTCCTCTCAATCTAACTATCTAAACTGTCAGAAGTCTTCTCACTATCTAAACTGTCAGAAGTATTCTCACTATCTAAACTGTCAGAAGTCTTCTCACTATCTAAACTGTCATAAGTCTTCTCACTCGAACTATCTAAATTGTCAGAAGTCCTCTCAATCTAACTATCTAAACTGTCAGAAGTCTTCTCACTCTATCTAAACTGTCAGAAGTCTTCTCACTCTAACTATCTAAACTGCCAGAAGTCTTCTCACTCTAACTATCTAAACTGTCAGAAGTCTTCTCACTCTAACTATGTAAACTGTCAGAAGTATTCTCACTATCTAAACTGTCAGAAGTCCTCTCACTATCCATCCAACTTATTGCAAGTTCAGGAGGAAACTTCATAGAAATTTGCTGAACCCCTTTCCTCCCTTCCAATAGCAAAGCCGTATTCAGCGGGTGGTGATGTGGTTACATCCTAAATGGCACCCTATTTCCTATGTAAGGCTGTCAGAGCCCTGGTCAAAAGTAGTGCACTATATAGTGAATAGGCTGCCGTTTGGGACGCAGTGCAGTCAGCGAGTGGTGATGAAACTACTGACATTCATAATCAGATATCAAGTTGATGAAACTACTGACATTCATAATCAGATGAAACTACTGACATTCACAATCAGATGAAACTACTGACATTCATAATCAGATATCAAGTTGATGAAACTACTGACATTCATAATCAGATATCAAGTTTAAGAAAAGCAATGTCCTACAGCTCTGACCAAGGTCGTTTCTGACTGAAAAGTTTAGCAACGATGTG
>NW_025533720.1:460000-486029 GCF_020615455.1 Coregonus clupeaformis
GTAGCATTTAAAAAAATTATTTACATGGACTATGAACCCCTGAGTAAAGGAGAACGCGAAGGGATGCAACACTTCGCCAGCGCAGCTCAACCGGCTACACCCCCCCATGCTACAACACCGTACGGGACATGCTCATGCCACATGCCCTGGAAGAGATGGAAGCCAAACTGCAAGACCTACTGCAAAATGGTGATGGGGCTCGTTCTGGCGGATGGTAAAGTGACCGCGGATGCCAGCAGCAGAACATGAAGAGGAGGATGAGGGACCACCTGCGCCCTTGCAAGTCCATGTGGAAGTGATAACCACTAATGTAGAAACTATGATAAATCAGTACTTTAAAGTATCAAATTTACATCTGAGATGCCCCATTCACATGCTTCAGCTGGCGACCAAAGACGCCGTTAACGAGCGCGACAACATTAATAGGCTGTTAGTGAAAGTCAGGCACCTGATGAAAAGTGTACGCAAGAGCACCCTGAACACAGAGGAAACCGACCAATTAAGGTGTCTGCCCCACAAATGCCTGTGCCACTCGATGGAGCAGCCAGCTGCGGATGATTCAGTCGTTCATCCGGTTGTTCCAAAAAGACCCGTTATGGCAAAATAAACTCAATTCTAATGTTGCTAACATCTCCCTGAATCAAGTACGGCAGCTGACGCACCTTGTCAGTGTGCTGACACCACTGGCAGACCTCACAGACAAAATGCAGAAGGAGCTGGGGAACCTGGGGATGATCCTCCCTGTTGTCACAGAAATCAAATCCCTGCTCACCGATGACACTCACGCTGCACTTCCAATGGGCATCGCTGCTTTTGCAGAAACATTGGCAAACAACGTGAAAATTCGCTATGGAATATAATATACTGATTAACATCTCATTTTAGCATCAGTGTTAGATCCCCATTTCAAGACAGAATGGATAATCCGAGATGAGTCTGTATGCAACAAACTCGGGGAGATTAGGTAAGGCTGTGGTTTAAGCTAAAAGTGAAATACATGCAGATTTTGTTTCCTTTTTGGGAGCGAGCGGGGGGGGGCGATTTGAGTTGAGCGCGATGCAATCTCTATTGAGCGCTGAGCGATAATGAGCGGACTGGCCTGATGTGGCTTTGAGCGGGGGGAGCGGAGGGGTGAACAGCTCCGTGAGCGAGGAGCTGAGATTCTCTGGTGTAGATTGATGAGGGGAAAAAAAACAATTTAATCAATTTTAGAATAAGGCTGGAACGTAACAAAATGTACTGTATAAAAGGGTAGACTGAACTAGTATCATAGTACATCTATGGTCTATTTACAAAGGGTAGACTGTTATCTAGTGTCATAGTACATCTATGGTCTATTTATAAAGGGTAGACTGGATTACAGGCAACATCCGCACCGAGCTAAAGGCTAGAGCTGCCGCTTTCAAGGAGCGGGACACTAACCCGGACGATTATAACAAATCTCGCTATGCCTTTAGACGAACCATCAAACAGGCAAAGCGTCAATACAGGACTAAGATTGAATCCTACTACACCGGCTCTGACGCTCGTCGGATGTGGCAGGGCTTGCAAACTATTTCGGACTACAAAGGGAAACCCAGCTGCGAGCTGCCCAGTGACGCGAGCCTTCCAGAAGAGCTTCAGTAATCCATAGAGCATCACTCTCCCGAGTCTCTTACTATCTCCTCAGTAATCCATAGAGCATCACTCTCCCGAGTCTCTTACGGTCTCCTCAGTAATCCATAGAGCATCACTCTCCCGAGTCTCTTACTGTCTCCTCAGTAATCCATAGAGCATCACTCTCCCGAGTCTCTTACTATCTCCTCAGTAATCCATAGAGAGCATCACTCTCCCGAGTCTCTTACGGTCTCCTCAGTAATCCATAGAGCATCACTCTCCCGAGTCTCTTACTATCTCCTCAGTAATCCATAGAGCATCACTCTCCCGAGTCTCTTACTGTCTCCTCAGTAATCCATAGAGCATCACTCTCCCGAGTCTCTTACTATCTCCTCAGTAATCCATAGAGCATCACTCTCCCGAGTCTCTTACGGTCTCCTCAGTAATCCATAGAGCATCACTCTCCCGAGTCTCTTACTTTCTCCTCAGTAATCCATAGAGCATCACTCTCCTGAGTCTCTTACTGTCTCCTCAGTAATCCATAGAGCATCACTCTCCCGAGTCTCTTACTATCTCCTCAGTAATCCATAGAGCATCACTCTCCCGAGTCTCTTACGGTCTCCTCAGTAATCCATAGAGCATCACTCTCCCGAGTCTCTTACTTTCTCCTCAGTAATCCATAGAGCATCACTCTCCTGAGTCTCTTACTGTCTCCTCAGTAATCCATAGAGCATCACTCTCCCGAGTCTCTTACTATCTCCTCAGTAATCCATAGAGCATCACTCTCCCGAGTCTCTTACTGTCTCCTCAGTAATCCATAGAGCATCACTCTCCCGAGTCTCTTACTATCTCCTCAGTAATCCATAGAGCATCACTCTCCCGAGTCTCTTACTATCTCCTCAGTAATCCATAGAGCATCACTCTCCCGAGTCTCTTACTATCTCCTCAGTAATCCATAGAGCATCACTCTCCCGAGTCTCTTACTATCTCCTCAGTAATCCATAGAGCATCACTCTCCCGAGTCTCTTACGGTCTCCTCAGTAATCCATAGAGTATCACTCTCCCGAGTCTCTTACTATCTCCTCAGTAATCCATAGAGCATCACTCTCCCGAGTCTCTTACTATCTCCTCAGTAATCCATAGAGCATCACTCTCCCGAGTCTCTTACGGTCTCCTCAGTAATCCATAGAGCATCACTCTCCCGAGTCTCTTACTATCTCCTCAGTAATCCATAGAGCATCACTCTCCCGAGTCTCTTACTGTCTCAGTAATCCATAGAGCATCACTCTCCCGAGTCTCTTACTATCTCCTCAGTAATCCATAGAGCATCACTCTCCCGAGTCTCTTACGGTCTCCTCAGTAATCCATAGAGCATCACTCTCCCGAGTCTCTTACTTTCTCCTCAGTAATCCATAGAGCATCACTCTCCTGAGTCTCTTACTGTCTCCTCAGTAATCCATAGAGCATCACTCTCCTGAGTCTCTTACCGTCTCCTCAGTAATCCATAGAGCATCACTCTCCTGAGTCTCTTACTGTCTCCCCAGTAATCCATAGAGCATCACTCTCCTGAGTCTCTTACCGTCTCCTCAGTAATCCATAGAGCATCACTCTCCTGAGTCTCTTACTGTCTCCTCAGTAATCCATAGAGCATCACTCTCCTGAGTCTCTTACTGTCTTCTCAGTAATCCATAGAGCATCACTCTCCTGAGTCTCTCACCCACTCCTCAGTAATCCATAGAGCATCACTCTCCTGAGTCTCTCACCCACTCCTCAGTAATCCATAGAGCATCACTCTCCTGAGTCTCTCACACACTCCTCAGTAATCCATAGAGCATCACTCTCCTGAGTCTCTCACCCACTCAGTAATCCATAGAGCATCACTCTCCTGAGTCTCTTACCGTCTCCTCAGTAATCCATAGAGCATCACTCTCCTGAGTCTCTCACCCACTCCTCAGTAATCCATAGAGCATCACTCTCCTGAGTCTCTTACCGTCTCCTCAGTAATCCATAGAGCATCACTCTCTCCAGTCTCTCACCATCTCCTCAGTAATCCATAGAGCATCACTCTCCTGAGTCTCTTACCGTCTCCTCAGTAATCCATAGAGCATCACTCTCCTGAGTCTCTTACTGTTTCCTCAGTAATCCATAGAGCATCACTCTCCTGAGTCTCTTACTGTCTCCTCAGTAATCCATAGAGTATCACTCTCCTGAGTCTCTTACTGTCTCCTCAGTAATCCATAGAGCATCACTCTCCTGAGTCTCTCACACACTCCTCAGTAATCCATAGAGCATCACTCTCCTGAGTCTCTCACCCACTCAGTAATCCATAGAGCATCACTCTCCTGAGTCTCTTACCGTCTCCTCAGTAATCCATAGAGCATCACTCTCCTGAGTCTCTCACCCACTCCTCAGTAATCCATAGAGCATCACTCTCTCCAGTCTCTCACCATCTCCTCAGTAATCCATAGAGCATCACTCTCCTGAGTCTCTTACTATCTCCTCAGTAATCCATAGAGCATCACTCTCCTGAGTCTCTTACTGTCTCCTCAGTAATCCATAGAGCATCACTCTCCTGAGTCTCTTACTGTCTCCTCAGTAATCCATAGAGCATCACTCTCCTGAGTCTCTTACTGTCTCCTCAGTAATCCATAGAGCATCACTCTCCTGAGTCTCACCCACTCCTCAGTAATCCATAGAGCATCACTCTCCCCAGTCTCTTACTGTCTCCTCAGTAATCCATAGAGCATCACTCTCCTGAGTCTCTTACCGTCGTGTCAAAGGAAGGCCCTAAAAAGTGTCAGACTCCAGCCACCTAAGTCATAGACTGTTCTCTCTGCTACCACACGGCAAGCGGTACTGATGCACCAAGTCCGGAACCAACAGGACCCTGAACAGCTTCCACCCCAAGCCATAAGACTGCTAAATAAGTTTGTTAAATAGTTAACCAAATAGGTACCCGGACTATCTGCTATGATCCCCCTTTGCACTAACTCTCTCTTGACTCATTACATACGCTGCTGCTACTGTCTATCATCTATCCTGTTGCCTAGTTACTCTACCCTGGACCTATATGTACATAGCTACCTCAATTACCTAATTCCCCCGCACATCGACTCAGTACTGATACTCCGTCGAAGCGTTGGTTATTAAATTATTGCATCTGAGCTCCTAGAGTGTTAGGCTCTCTTTTTCTTTTTCAAATGTTCTACTCTGTTAGCCAGCACCTCTCCTAAACAGGTGTTCTACTCTGCTAGCCAGCACCTCTCCTAAACAGGTGTTCTACTCTGCTAGCCAGCACCTCTCCTAAACAGGTGTTCTACTCTGCTAGCCAGCACCTCTCCTAAACAGTTGTTCTACTCTGTTAGCCAGCACCTCTCCTAAACATGTGTTCTACTCTGCTAGCCAGCACCTCTCCTAAACAGGTGTTCTACTCTGTTAGCCAGCACCTCTCCTAAACAGGTGTTCTACTCTGCTAGCCAGCACCTCTCCTAAACAGGTGTTCTACTCTGCTAGCCAGCACCTCTCCTAAACAGTTGTTCTACTCTGTTAGCCAGCACCTCTCCTAAACATGTGTTCTACTCTGCTAGCCAGCACCTCTCCTAAACAGGTGTTCTACTCTGTTACCCAGCACCTCTCCTAAACAGGTGTTCTACTCTGTTAGCCAGCACCTCTCCTAAACAGGTGTTCTACTCTGCTAGCCAGCACCTCTCCTAAACAGGTGTGCGTTTCTTTCGCCTCCTGAACTCCCTGTATATAGCCATGTTATTTTTACTCATTGTTATTCGTTAGTCACTGTGTATTTATTCCTCCTGTCACTATTAATATTGGTTATCTTTAACTCTGCATTGTTGGAAAAGGACCCACAAGTAAGAATTTTACTGTTAGTCTATACCTGTTGTTTACAAAGCATGTGACAAATAACATTTGATTTGATCTAACACACACACACACACCGCACGCACACACTACACAAACTGTATTTAAATTTGTTTATTAAATTCAACATGATCTCAATAACCAGTTAAAATGTTCCAAGTGAACAGTGTGTATATGAGAGTAAAAACATTCCTCCCAAATGGCACCCTGGTCCCTTTATAGTGCACTACTTTTGATCAGGGCCCATCGGGCACTATGTAGGGAACAGGGTGCCATTTGGGACGCATCACAAAACTTGAGTACCCCAATGAGAACAACATGGGAGGAAATTTAAATAGGGTTACCGTAACAACCCAGTGTAACAACATAGATACAAACAAAACCACAACTGCTGGAGAAAAATATAGAACTTCTTAAATTGATTTACCGGTGGGTGTGTGTGTGTGTATGTTTGTGTGTGCTACCGGCGGTCAACTAAACCAACCGAAGGGAGACAATATGGACCAGCATCACCGGTACAGTACATGTCACTTTTGTTGTTGTATAAGATTTAACTTAAAGGGATACTTCTGAATTTTTGCAACGAGGCCCTTTATCTAGTTCCCCAGAGTCAGATGAAATCGTGGACACCATTTTTATGTCTCTGCGTTCAGTTTGGAGAAAGTTGCTAACTAGCGCTAGATCAATCGCTAACTAGCGTTAGCGCAATGACTGGAAGTCTATGGGTATCTGCTTAGCATGCTAGTTAGCGTTGGCTTGCGAAACGACCTCTTAACTTCCTTCATACTGGACACAAACATAAAAATGGTGTCCACGAGTTCATCTGACTCTGGGGAAGTAGATAAAGGGCTTTGACAAAAAAAATAAAAAAATCTTTAAGAGGAGAGGCAATGCTGTCTTATTGATGATCACCATGTTTCAATGTTATTAATAATATTCAATATTTCAATCTCAATAAATATATTATGTGGTTGAGCCATTTTGGATTGTCTTTATACATCGCTTACCGATTTAGATACGATCTGCTTACTTGATTTCACTTTGTTGTTCAAAATCACCAACTGCTAATAGCAGATAAATAAATAAGTAAATTATTAATTGAATTACAAAATATAAGTATATTTTCGGACAGAATTTTGACTTGTTCGATATTTGAATCTATAGGCTTCATTGAGAGCATTATACGATACAATACAACCTAAATATACTGCAATAAAGCATAATATGTGGATTACAGTCAAATACAGTACATTTATGTCAGAAAAGGTCAATAAAATATTTAAATCATGTTTATAAATAAATATGGTCAAAAGTCAATACTATTCAAGTATCATTATTGCCAAGACATGAAATAAGTGCTAAAGTAAATTATTCAGTTGTGCATTTGATCTATAATTCCCTTGTTTACCTTACCTATGGGGGTTTGAGTAGATGCTAAGTGGGATCCTTGGGATGACCCTACCCTAAACCCTAACCTTAACCCCTACACTTACCTTAACCCTAAACGTAACTCTCTTCTTAACCCTTACCTTAACAGTTTTAAATGTCAACTTCAATGGGGTGACGTCAGAGTTAGACGTCCAAAGGATCCCACTTAGCATTTATCTATGCTGCATAGAGTAACACTGTGAGCAGAATAAATGCAGCCCTTCCTGAGTTTAAAACCTTCAGGATTTTCCTGAACTTAACATATGAATTACAAAATGGCCATCTCTTGAAAACCAAACAACCCAAAAAACTAAACCAACCAAAACATCAACACAAACGTAAAACGGCTCAGTAAACTAACTAGGGCACATAGGAGAGGTTGTTCACCTCTACCTCCCTCCTCTCTCTCCCTCTGTCTGCTCCTCTCCCACAGTGGATGATCAGAAGAAGGCGGGGTTCTGGTTAGGGGGAATATAGAGTCTCTGTGGGGCGGTGGGGAGGGTGGGGGAGAGAGGGGAGAGGGGGTAAGGAGAAAAGGGGAAGGATCTGGTACAGCCGTATGAGAGGAGACCGGGACCGTTGGAGACAGGAGGCGAGAGAGAACCGTAGGAGAGAGGAGGAAGAGGAGGAGAGAGTGATCCGGGGGAACTACCGTTGAGGAAGGAACAGTCTGAGAGAGGGAGGGATGGAGGGAGGGAGTAGAGAAGGGGGGGGGAAATGGTCAATTGATTGGTATGCTCTAACACAGGGGTGGGCAACATCCAGGCTCGAGAGACAAAAATCGGGAATTCCATGGGCAGTTATTTTAAATGACATAGGCCCATTATAATTTCGACATACTTTTAACCAGGTATAGACGTTCAAGTGGAGCCTGAAGTCGTTTTTTTTATTTTTTTTTAATCCAAAATAATAATTTCCCCTAAAATCCACCGCGGGCCATATTAAATCGGGCCACCCACCAGTTGTGAGTCACTGCTCTAACAAGTGTCAAGTGTACGTGTGTGTTAACTAACCCAGGTTCCAGAGTGCGTTCTGTGCTGCCAGCTCCTTAGCGTCCTCCAACACCGTACACACCTTGTCTGGCATGAAGCTACTCCTCGTAGACGAGATCACCACCTAACAAGACAAAAAAAACACACGCACAGACAGAGAATTAAAAGGATGTTTTCCCCAAATTATAAAATGTACCTCATCTAAGAAATTTACATTTTACATTTTAGTCATTTAGCAGACGCTCTTATCTAGAGCGACTTACAGGAGCAATTAGGGTTAAGTGCCTTGCTCAAGGGCACATCGACAGATTTTTCACCTAGTCGGCTCGGGGATTAGAACCAGCGACCTTTCGGTTACTGGCACAACGCTCTTAACCACTAAGCATGGTTCAGAGATAAGAGTATGATCCCAATGCTTGGCTGTAACTTGGGTTGCTGCCTTTCCAGACTACTTCCAAAGGTCTCCGTATGATGAGGTACATCAATTTAAAAAGTATGGGAGGCAGTCTTTCTTAGTCTGGCTGACACCAGCTCTCAAAAGTCTTTCACAGCTTGCTGTGTAGTCACATGGGGTCGCACGTCAGCCAGGCTAGGTTTTTTGATTAATGTTTGTATGTTAAATAGTATGTAGTAGTAAAGGTGGTGAAAATAATGAATGAACAAAAGGTACTAATTAACAATGAATGAATGAATGAGACAAGATACCCACCTTGTATATGAGCAGTAGCTTCCCCTCTTGTCCCGGCGTAGAGTAGAGGTAGTACTCAGGAAGAGCCCAGCTGTTCTTATAGCAGTAGTACTCTAGCAGAGTCACCGCTGAACTAAACTGACCTAGTAACAACATATATAATATATAGTATTATTACAGTATATTATATAGTATTATTAGTAGTAGAGGTAGTACTCAGGTAGAACCCAGCTGTTCTTATAGCAGTAGTACTCTAGCAGAGTCACCGCTGAACTAAACTGACCTAGTAACAACATATATAATATATAGTATTATTACAGTATATTATATAGTATTAGTAGTAGTAGAGGTAGTATTCAGGTAGAACCCAGCTGTTCTTATAGCAGTAGTACTCTAGTAGTTACCGCTAAACTAAACTGACCTAGATTGATAATGGTGCCGGAGGGGATGGCTGCCGTTTCACGGGCTCCTAACCAAATGTGATATTCTGTGTTTTGTTTTTTAAACGTATTTTGTACATACATTTGTCTGCCACCGTCTCTTGTGACTGAAAAGAGCTTCTGGGTATCAGAACAGCGATTACTTACCTCGAACAGGACCAAGATTTTAAAAACGCGAAGGATATACTGTTGCTCCTGGACCAGGCCCAAATCCCCGTCATTCACATGAAGAAAAGACGGAGATACAGGGGGCGGAGATCCGGGTGCCTTGTGAGAATATGTCGGCGAGTGGGTAACCCGCCACTACCATCCGTTCTATTGGCCCGAGTGAAATCACTGGAGAATAAACTCAACGAGCTGTATAAGGCCATAAGCAAACAAGAAAATGCTCATCCAGAACATGTGGTCCTCTGTAGCTCAGCTGGTAGAGCACGGCGCTTGTAACGCCAAGGTAGTGGGTTCGATCCCCGGGACCACCCATACACAAAAAATGTATGCACGCATGACTGTAAGTCGCTTTGGATAAAAGCGTCTGCTAAATGGCATATCATTATATTATTAACATCTCAACATCAACTGTTCAGATGGGACTGTGTGAATCAGGCCTTCATGGTCGAATTGCTGCAAAGAAACCACTACTAAAGGACACCAATAAGAAGAAGAGACTTGCTTGGGCCAAGAAACACGAGCAATGGACATTAGACCGGTGGAAATCTGTCCTTTTGTCTGGAGTCCAAATTGGAGATTTCTGGTTCCAACCGCCCTGTCTTTGTGAGATGCGGTGTGGGTGAACGGATGATCTCCGCATGTGTAGTTCCCACTGTGAAGCATGGAGGAGGAGGTGTTATGGTGTGGGGGTGCTTTGCTGGTGACACTGTCTGTGATTTATTTAGAATTCAAGGCACACTTAACCAGCGTGGCTACCACAGCATTCTGCAGCGATACGCCATCCCATCTGGTTTGGGCTTAGTGGGACTATCATTTGTTTTTCAACTGGACAATGACCCAACACACCTCCAGGCTGTGAAAGGGCTATTTTACCAAGAAGGAGAGTGATGGATTGCTGCATCAGATGACCTGGCCTCCACAATCCCCCGACCTCAACCCAGTTGAGATGGTTTGGGATGAGGCAGAGTGAAGGAAAAGCAGCCAACAACAGTACCAGTCAAAAGTTTGGACACACCTACTCATTCAAAGGTTTTTCTTTATTTTTACTATTTTCTACATTGTAGAATAATAGTGAAGACATCAAAACTATGAAATAACACATATGGAATCATGTAGTAACCAAAAAAGTGTTAAACAAATCAAAATATATTTGATATTTGAGATTCTTCAAATAGCCACCCTTCGCCTTGATGACAGATTTGCACACTCTTGGCATTCTCTCAACCAGCTTCATGAGGTAATTTCAATTAGCAGGTGTGCCTTCTTAAAAGTTAATTTGTGGAATTTCTATCCTTCTTAATGCAAAGGGTGGCTATTTGCTTCAAGACGTCCAGCATTGTTCCTGTACCCAAGAAAGCAAAGGTAACGGAACTAAATGACTATCGCCCCGTAGCACTCACGTCTGTCATCATGAAGCGCTTTGAGAGGCTAGTTAAGGATCATATCACCTCCACCTTACCTGTCACCCTAGACCCACTTCAATTTGCATACCGCCCCAATAGATCCACAGACGATGCAATCGCCATCACACTGCCCTATCCCATCTGGACAAGAGGAATACCTATGTAAGAATGCTGTTCATTGACTATAGCTCAGCATTCAACACCATAGTACCCTCCAAGCTCATCATTAAGCTCGAGGCCCTGGGTCTGAACCCCGCCCTGTATAACTGGGTCCTGGACTTCCTGACGTGCCGCCCCCCAGGTGGTGAAGGTAGGAAACAACATCTCCACTTCACTGATCCTCAACACAGGGGCCCCACAAGGGTGTGTGCTCAGCCCCCACCTTTACTCCCTGTTCACCCATGACTGCGTGGCCAAGCACACCTCCAACTCAATCATCAAGTTTGCAGACGACACAACAGTAGCAGGCCTGATTACCAATAATGACGAGACCGCCTACAGGGAGGTGAGGGCCCTGGCGGAGTAGTGCCAGGAAAATAACCTCTCCCTCAACGTCAACAAAACGAAGGAGCTGATCGTGGACTTCAGGAGACAGCAGAGGGAGCACGCCCCTATCCACATCGACGGGACCGCAGTGGAGAAGGTGTAAAGTTAAGATCCTCGGAGTAAACATCACTGACAATCTGAAATGGAAGAAGGCGCAACAGAGCCTCTTCAACCTCAGGAGGCTGAAGACATTTGGCTTGGCCCCTAAGACCCTCACAAACTTTTACAGATGCACAATTGAAAGCATCCTGTCGGGCTGTATCACCGCCCCGGTACGGCAACCGCACCGCCCGCAACTGCAGGGCTCTCCAGAGGGTGGTGCGGTCTGCCCAACGCATCACCGGGGGCACACTGCCTGCCCTCCAGGACATCTACAGCATCCAATGACACAGGAAAGCCAAAACAGATCATCAAGGACATCAGAAGGCGAGGTCAGTACAGGTGCATCAATGCTGGGACCGAGAGACTGAAAAACAGCTTTATCTCAAGACTGTTAAATAGCCATCACTAGCCGGTTACCACCCGGTTACTCAACCCTGCACCTTATAGGCTGTTCTCCTATGTAAATTGACATGGAATCACTGGTCACTTTAATAATCTTTACATACTGCTTTACTCATTTCATATGTATATACTGTATTCTACTGTATTTTAGTCAATGCCATTCCGACATTGTTCATCCTAATATTTATATATTTCTTAATTCCATTCTTTTACTTTTAGATTTGTGTGTTTTGTTGTGAATTGTTAGATACTACTGCACTGTTGGAGATAGGAACACAAGCATTTCGCTACACCCGCAATAACATCTGCTAAATATGTGCATATGACCAATGTAATTTATTGGAGGAGTATACCACTGGCTTCATCAGTAAGTGTATCGACGACGTCGTCCCTACAGTGACCGTACATACATTTCCCAACCAGAAGCCATGGATTACAGGCAACATCCGCACCGAGCTAAAGGCTAGAGCTGCTGCTTTCAAGGAGCGGGACACTAACCCGGACGCTTATAAGAAATCCTGCTATGCCCTCAGACAAACCATCAAACAGGCAAAGTGTCAATACAGGACTAAGACTGAATCCTACTACACAAGCTATGATGCTTGTCGGATGTGGCAGGGCTTGCAAACTATTACGGACTACAAAAGGAAACCCTGCCGCGAGCTGCCCAGTGACGCGAGCCTACCAGAAGAGCTAAATACCTTTTATGCTTGCTTCGAGGCAAGCAACACTCAAGCATGCATGAGAGCACCAGCTGTTCCGGACGAATGCGTGATCACGCTCTCCGTAGCTGATGTGAGCAAGACCTTTAAACAGGTCAACATTCACAAGGCCGCGGGGCCAGACAGATTACCAGGACGTGTACTCAGAGCATGTGCCTTCACTGACATTTTGTGTCTTCACTGACATTTTCAACCTCTCCCTGACCGAGTCTGTAGACCTACATGTTTCAAGCAGACCACCATAGTCCCTGTGCCCAAGAACACCAAGGTAACCTGCCTAAATGACTACCGCCCTGTAGCACTCACGTCGGTTGGCATGAAGTGCTTTGAAAGGCTGGTCATGGCTCACAACACCATCATCCCCGAAACCCTAGACCCACTCCAATTCGCATACCACCCCAACAGATTCACAGATGACGCAATCTCAATTGCACTCCACACTGCCCTTTCACAACTGGACAAAAGGAACACCTATGTGAGAATGCTGTTCATTGACTACAGCTCAGCGTTCATCATTAAATCACATCATGAGTAACCTGCTTAATCACTAAGCTCATCACTAAGCTAAGGACCCTTGGACTGAACACCTCCCTCTGCAAACAGATCCTGGACTTCTACCACTGCACCATCGAGAGCATCCTGACCGGTTGCATCACCGCCTGGTATGGCACCAGCTCTGCATCTGACCATAAGGCACTACAGAGGGTAGTGCGTAAATCCCAGTACATCACTGGGGCCAAGCTTCCTGCCATCCAGGACCTCTATACTAGGCGGTGTCAGAGGAAGGCCCTCAAAATTGTCTAAGACTCTAGTCACCAAAGTCATAGACTGTTCTCTCTGATACTGCACGGCAAGCGGTACCGGAGCGCCAAGTCTAGGCCCAAAAGGCTCCTTAACAGCTTCTACCCCCAAGCTATAAGACTCCTGAACAATTATTCAAATGACCGCCCGGACAATTTGCATTGACACCCCCCACCCACCCACTCGGTACCGGTACCCCCTGTATATAGCCTCATTATTGTTATTTTAGTGTTACTTTTTTTTTTACTTTAGTTTATTTAGTAAATATTTCCTAAAACTGCTATTTTCCTAAAACTGCATTGTTGGTTAAGGGCTTGTAAGTAAGCATTTCACTGTAAGGTCTACACCTGTTGTAGCACGTGACAAATACAAACTTATTTGATTTAGTAACAACATAGTGCATTTGGAAAGTATTCAGACCCATTTACTTTTTCCACATTTTGTGACGTTACAGCCTTATTCAAAAATTTTATAAATTGTTTTTTTCCCCCTCATCAATCTACACACAATACCCCATAATGACAAAGCAAAAACAGGTTTTTAGATAAACTAAATATCAAATTTACATAAGTATTCAGACCCTTTACTCAGTACTTTGTTGAAGCACCTTTGGCAGCGATTACAGCCTCAAGTCTTCTTGGGTATGACGCGACAAGCTTGGCACACTTGTATTTGGGGAGTTTCTCCCATTCTCCTCTGCAGATCCTCTCAAGTGGTGACAGGTTGGATGGGGAGTGTCGCTGCACAGCTATTTTCAGGTCTCTCCAGAAATGTTAGATCGGGTTCAAGTCCGGGCTCTGGCAGGGCCACTCAAGGACATTCAGAGACTTGTTCCGAAGCCACTCCTGCATTGTCTTAGCTGTGTGCTTAGGGTCGTTGTCCTGTTGGAAGGTGAACTTTCACTCTGGAGCAGGTTTTCATCAAGGATCTCTCTGTACTTTGCTCCGTTCATTTTTCCCTCGATCCCAACTAGTCTCCCAGTTCCTGCCGCTGAAAAAAATCCCCAGAGCATGATGCTGCCACCATGCTTCACCGTAGGGATGGTGCCAGGTTTCCTCCAGAAGTGACGCTTGGCATTCAGGCCAAAGAGTTCAATCTTGGTTTCATCAGACCAGAGAATCTTGTTTCTCATGGTCTGAGAGTTCTTTAGGTGCCTTTTGGCAAACTCCAAGCGGGCTGTCATGTGCCTTTTACTGAGGAGTGGCTTCCGTCTGGCCACTACCATAAAGGCCTGATTGGTGGAGTGCTGCAGAGATGGTTGTCCTTCTGGAAGGTTCTCCTATCTCCACAGAGGAACTCTGGAGCTCTGTCTGAGTGACCATCAGGTTCTTGGTCACCTCCCTGACCAAGGCCCTTCTCCCTCGATTGCTCAGCTCTAGGAAGAGTCTTGGTGGTTACAAAGTTCTTCAATTTAAGAATGATGCAGGCCACTTTGTTCTTGTGAACCTTCAATGCTGCCCAGATCTGTGCCTCGACACAATCCTGTCTCAGAGCTCTACGGCCAATTTCTTTGACCTCATGGCTTAGTTTCTGCTCTGACATGCACTGTCAACTGTGGGACCTTATATAGACAGGTGTGTGCCTTTCCAAATCATGTCCAATCAATTGAATTTACCACCGGTGGACACCAATCAAGTTGTAGAAACATCTCAAGGATGATCAATGGAAACAGGATGCACCTGAGCTCAATTTCGAGTCTCATAGCAAAGGGTCTGAATACTGATGTAAATAAGGTATGTCTGTTTTTGTTTTGTTTTTTTATTAGCAAACTTTCTTCTTTTTTTTTTTTTTTACTGTTTTTGCTTTGTCATGATGGGGTATTGTGTGTATTAAAAAAAAAAAAATAAAATAAGAATAAGGCTGTAAAGTAAAAAGTGTGGAAAAAGGGAAGTGGTCTAAATACTTTCCGAATGCACTGTACATAATGAATATCATCATCAGGTTTTCTAAAAAAACGTCCCAGTTGGAAGACTATAGATTTCCTGCGTTTTTTTCCCATCCTGATTCTGGGAATCTTCCAAAACGGGATTTCTGGAAATCGTGGGATTTTTAAACCAGAATTTTGCAAACCTAATCTTCATCATCATCAGTATTGAACGTACCTGGTTTGAGTGACAGCAGGCTGGCGGGGGAGAGACTGGTGCCAGCGAAGAAGGGAAACACACACCTCTCCACATCCCCTGTTCCTACACAGAGATCATCATCATTATCCCACCCCACCACACACACCTCTCCACATCCCCTGTTCCTACACAGAGATCATCATCATTATCCCACCCCACCACACACCTCTCCACATCCCCTGTTCCTACACAGAGATATCATCATTATCCCTAACCACCACACACACTCTCTCCACATCCCCTGTTCCTACACAGAGATCATCATCATTATCCCACCCCACCACACACACCTCTCCACATCCCCTGTTCCTACACAGAGATCATCATCATTATCCCTAACCACCACACACACCTCTCCACATCCCCTGTTCCTACACAGAGATCATCATCATTATCCCTAACCACCACACCTCTCCACATCCCCTGTTCCTACACAGAGATCATCATCATTATCCCACCCCACCACACACACCTCTCCACATCCCCTGTTCCTACACAGAGATCATCATCATTATCCCACCCCACCACACACACCTCTCCACATCCCCTGTTCCTACACAGAGATCATCATCATTATCCCACCCCACCACACACACCTCTCCACATCCCCTGTTCCTACAGAGATCATCATCATTATCCCACCCCACCACACACACCTATCCACATCCCCTGTTCCTACTCAGAGATCATCATCATTATCCCACCCCACCACACACACCTCTCCACATCCCCTGTTCCTACTCAGAGATCATCATCATTATCCTAACCACCACACACACCTCTCCACATCCCCTGTTCCTACTCAGAGATCATCATTATCCCACCCCACCACACACACCTCTCCACATCCCCTGTTCCTACTCAGAGATCATCATCATTATCACACCCCACCACACACACACCTCTCCACATCCCCTGTTCCTACTCAGAGATCATCATCATTATCCCACCCCACCACACACACCTCTCCACATCCCCTGTTCCTACACAGAGATCATCATCATTATCCCACCCCACCACACACACCTCTCCACATCCCCTGTTCCTACTCAGAGATCATCATCATTATCCCACCCCACCACACACACACCTCTCCACATCCCCTGTTCCTACACAGAGATCATCATCATTATCCCTACCCACCACACACACCTCTCCACATCCCCTGTTCCTACACAGAGATCATCATCATTATCCCACCCCACCACACACACCTCTCCACATCCCCTGTTCCTACACAGAGATCATCATCATTATCCCACCCCACCACACACACCTCTCCACATCAATCAATCAATCAATCAATTTTATTTTATATAGCCCTTCGTACATCAGCTAATATCTCGAAGTGCTGTACAGAAACCCAGCCTAAAACCCCAAACAGCTAGTAATGCAGGTGTAGAAGCACGGTGGCTAGGAAAAACTCCCTAGAAAGGCCAAAACCTAGGAAGAAACCTAGAGAGGAACCAGGCTATGAGGGGTGGCCAGTCCTCTTCTGGCTGTGCCGGGTGGAGATTATAACAGAACCATACCAAGATGTTCAAAAATGTTCATAAGTGACAAGCATGGTCAAATAATAATCAGGAATAAATCTCAGTTGGCTTTTCATAGCCGATCATTAAGAGTTGAAAACAGCAGGTCTGGGACAGGTAGGGTTCCATAACCGCAGGCAGAACAGTTGAAACTGGAATAGCAGCAAGGCCAGGCGGACTGGGGACAGCAAGGAGTCACCACGGCCGGTAGTCCCGACGTATGGTCCCTAGGGCTCAGGTCTCTCAGTTGGCTTTTCATAGCCGATCATTAAGAGTTGAAAACAGCAGGTCTGGGACAGGTAGGGTTTCGTGAACGTGAGGCAGAACAGTTGAAACTGGAATAGCAGCAAGGCCAGGGCGGACTGGGGGACAGCAAGGTGTCAGCATGCCCGGTAGTCCTGACGTATGGTCCTAGGGCTCAGGTTCTCAGAGAGAAGAGAGAACGAGAGAATTAAGAGAGAGCATACTTAAATTCACACAGGACACTGGATAAGACAGAGAGAAGTACTCCAGGTATAACCAACTAACCCCAGCCCCCGACACATAAACTACTGCAGCATAAATACTGGAGGCTGAGACAGGAGCGGTCCGGAGACACTGTGGCCCCCATCCGAAGAAACCCCGGACAGGGCCAAACAGGAAGGATATAACCCCACCCACTCTGCCAAAGCACAGCCCCCGCACCACTAGAGGGATATCCTCAACCACCAACTTACAATCCTGAGACAAGGCCGAGTATAGCCCACAGAGGTCTCCCACCACAGCACAAACCAAGGGGGCGCCAACCCAGACAGGAAGATCACGTCAGTAACTCAACCCACTAAGTGACGCACCCCTCCTAGGGACGGCATGAAAGAGCACCAGCAAGCCAGTGACTCAGCCCCTGTAACAGGGTTGAGGCAGAGAACCCCAGTGGAGAGAGGGGGAACCGGCCTGGCAGAGACAGCAAGGGCTGTTCGTTGCTCCAGAGCCTTTCCGTTCACCTTCACACTCCTGGGCCAGACTACACTCAATCATATGACCTACTGAAGAGATAAGTCTTCAGTAAAGACTTAAAGGTTGAGACAGAGTCTGCGTCTCTCACATGGGTAGGCAGACTGTTCCATAAAAATGGGAGATCTATAGGAGAAAGCCCCTGCCTCCCGCTGTTTGCTTAGAAATTCTAGGGACAATTAGAGAGGCCTGCGTCTTGTGACCGTAGCGTACGTATTGGTATGTACGGCAGGACCAACTCGGAAAGATAGGTAGGAGCAAGCCCATGTAACGCTTTATAGGTTAACAGTAAAACCTTGAAATCAGCCCTTGCCTTAACAGGAAGCCAGTGTGGGAAGCTAGCACTGGAGTAATATGATCAAATTTCTTGGTTCTAGTCAGGATTCTTAGCAGCCGTATTTAGCACTAACTGAAGTTTATTTAGTGCTTTATCCGGTTAGCCGGGAAAGTAGAGCATTGCAGTAGTCTAACCTAGAAGTAACAAATGCATGGATTAATTTTTCTGCATCATTTTTGGACAGAAAATTTCTGATTTTTGCAATGTTACGTAGATGGAAAAAAGCTGTCCTTGAAACAGTCTTGATATGTTCGTCAAAGAGAGATCAGGGTCAAGAGTAACGCCGAGGTCCTTCACAGTTTTATTTGAGACGACTTTACAACCATCAAGATGAATTGTCAGATTTAACAGAAGATCTCTTTGTTTCTTGGGACCTAGAACAAGCATCTCTGTTTTGTCCGAGTTCTAAAAGTAGAACGTTTTCAGCCATCCACTTCCTTATGTCTGAAACACAGGCTTCTAAGCGAGGGCAATTTTGGGGGCTTCACCATGTTTCATTGAAATGTACAGCTGTGTGTCATCCGCATAGCAGTGAAAGTTAACATTATGTTTTGAATAACATCCCCAAGAGGTAAAATATATAGTGAAAACAATAGTGGTCCTAAAAACGGAACCTTGAGGAACACCGAAATGTACAGTTGATTTGTCGGAGGACAGACCATTCACAGAGACAAACTGATATCTTTCCGACAGGTAAGATCTAAACCAGGCCAGAACTTGTCCGTGTAGACCAATTTGGGTTTCAGTCTCTCCAAAAGAATGTGGTGATCGATGGTGTCAAAGGCAGCACTAAGGTCTAGTAGCTACGAGGACAGATGCAGAGCCTCGGTCTGACGCCATTAAAAGGTCATTTACCACCTTCACAAGTGCAGTCTCAGTGCTATGATGGGGTCTAAAACCAGACTGAAGCATTTTCGTATACATTGTTTGTCTTCAGAAAGGCAATGAGTTGCTGCGCAACAGCTTTTTTCTAAAATTTTTTGAGAGGAATGGAAGATTCCATATAGGCCGATAGTTTTTTATATTTTCCAGGTCAAGGTTTGGCTTTTTCAAGAGAGGCTTTATCACTGCCACTTTTAGTGAGTTTGGTACACATCCGGTGGATAGAGAGCTGTTTATTATGTTCAACATAGGAGGGCCAAGCACAGGAAGCAGCTCCTTCAGCAGTTTAGTAGGAATAGGATCCAGTATGCAGCTTGAAGGTTTAGAGGCCATGATTATTTTCATCATTGTGTCAAGAGATATAGTACTAAAACACTTAAGTGTCTCTCCCGATCCCAGGCCCTCGCAGAGTCTGTGCAGATCCAGGACAGCTAAGCCCTGGAGGAATACGCAGATTCAAAGGAGTCCGTAATTTGCTTTTCTAATGGTCATGATCTTTTCCTCAAAGAAGTTCATGAATTTATTACTGCTGAAGTGAAAGCCATCCTCTCTTGGGAATGCTGCTTTTAGTTAGCTTTGCAACAGTATCAAAAAGAAATTTTGGATTGTTCTTATTTTCCTCGATTAAGTTGGAAAAGTAGGATGATCGAGCAGCAGTGAGGGCTCTTCGGTACTGCACGGTACTGTCTTTCCAAGCTAGTCGGAAGACTTCCAGTTTGGTGTGGCGCCATTTCCGTTCAATTTCCTGGAAGCTTGCTTCAAAGCTCGGGTATTTTCTGTATACCAGGGAGCTAGTTTCTTATGACAAATGTTTTTCGTTTTTAGGGTGCAACTGCATCTAGGGTATTATAAGTTAAATTGAGTTCCTCAGTTAAGTGGTTAACTGATTTTTGTCCTCTGACGTCCTTGGGTAGGCAGAAGGAGTCTGGAAGGGCATCAAGGAATTTTTGTGTTGTCTGAGAATTTATAGCACGACTTTTGATGCTCCTTGGTTGGGGTCTGGAGCAGATTATTTGTTGCGATTGCAAACGTAATAAAATGGTGGTCCGATAGTCCAGGATTTTTGTGGAAAAACATTAAGATCTACAACATTTATTCCATGGGACAAAACTAGGTCCAGAGTATGACTGTGGCAGTGGTAGGTCCAGAGACATGTTGGACAAAACCCACTGAGTCGATGATGGCTCGAAAGACTTTGGAGTGGGTCTGTGGACTTCTCCATGTGAATATTAAAATCACCAAAAATTAGAATATGATCTGCTATGACTAAGGTCTGATAGGAATTCAGGAAACTCAGAGAGGGAACCGCTGTATATGGCCCAGGAGGCCTGTAAACAGTAGCTATAAAGTGATTGAGTAGGCTGCATAGATTTCACGACTAGAAGCTCAAAAAGGCGAAAAGCCATTTTTTTGTAAATTGAAATTTGCTATCGTAAATGTTAGCAACACCTCCGCCTTTGACGGGATGCCGCGGGAATATGGTCACTAGTGTAACCAGGAGGTGAGGCCTCATTTAACACAGCAAATTCATCAGGCTTAAGCCATGTTTCAGTCAGGCCAATCACCATCAAGATTATGATCAGTGATTAGTTCATTGACTATGACTGCCTTTGAAGTGAGGGATCTAACATTAAGTAAACCCTATTTTGAGATGTGAGGTATCACGATCTCTTTCAATAATGGCAGGGAATGGAGGAGGTCTTTATCCTAATAAGATTGCTAAGGCGAACACCGTCATGTTTAGTTTTTGCCCAACCTAGGTGAGGCACAGACACAAATCTCAATGGGTATGGCTGAGCTGCTCACACTGACTGTGCTTTTGGCGAGACTCCACTAAGCTGGCAGGTTGGCTAACAGCCTGCTGCCTGGCCTGCACCCTATTTCACTGTGGGGCTAGAGGAGTTAGAGCCCTATCTATGTTGGTAGATAAGATGAGAGCACCCCTCCAGCTAGGATGGAGTCCGTCACTCCTCAGCAGGTCAGGCTTGGTCCTGTTTGTGGGTGAGTCCCAGAAAGAGGGCCAATTATCTACAAATTCTATCTTTTGGGAGGGGCAGAAAACAGTTTTCAACCAGCGATTGAGTGCTGAGACTCTGCTGTAGAGCTCGTCCTCCCCCTAACTGGGAGGGGGCCAGAGACAATTACTCGATGCCGACACATCTTTCTAGCTGATTTACACGCTGGGGCTATGTTGCACTTGGTGACCTCTGACTGTTTCATCCTAACATCAAGTTGGTGCGTGGATAACAATATCTCTATACTCTCTACACTCGCCAGTTTTAGCTTTAGCCAGACACCATCTTTAGATTAGCCTTAACGTCGGTAGCCCTGCCCCTGGTAAACAGTGTATGATCGCTGGGTGATTCGCTTTTAAGTCTATACTGCGGGTAATGGAGTCGCCAATGACTAGGGTTTTCAATTTGTCAGAGCTAATGGTGGGAGCCTTCGGCGTCTCAGACCCCGTAACGGGAGGAGTAGAGACAGAGAAGACTCAGTAGACTCAGACTCCGACTCCACTCATAATGGGGAAACGTTGAAAGTTTCTGTCGGCTGATGAGCGACACCAGTTGAGCATTCCAACAGTATTTCCCCTCCAGAAGCCATGAGAAAGTTGTCCGGCGTGCGGGGACTGTGCGGGGATTTATACTAACGTTACTATCTGTACTTACTGGTGGCTTACAGGCGCTGTTTCTTCCTTTCCTACCCTCAAATTATACCCTTGCCCTGTAACGATTGCGTCTGAGCTGGGCTTGCAGCAGCTTTTCTGCACGAAGCGTCCTGATTATATACAGCACTGCATTAGAAGACCATCATTGTTAATGTTACTATTAACCAGCTGTTGAGAGATGTTGGTAGACACCATGTCCAGATAAAGCGTCCAGAGGGAGAAAAAGGTTGAATGAGGAAAAAAGTTGCGATGGAAAAACTAAAAATATAAACGGTAATTAAACAAAACAAAACAAAAAAACCATAAGTTGTCAGTAGCAAAATAAAGTAAAGTTGTGCGGCTTAAAAGCGCTGAGCAACAAAGCGCGCAGCAACAAGTCTGATGGATATGCTGAGATCATGTGACCCAGATCATGTGACGGTTCAGTTGGTGGCAAAACACTTGTTCTACTCAGAATCATCATTATCCCCTAACCACCACACCTCTCCACATCCCCTGTTCCTACTCAAATCATCATCATTATCACCCCACCACACACCTCTCCACATCCCCTGTTCCTACACAGGATCATCATCATTATCCCCCCCACCCCACACCTCTCCCACATCCCCTATTCCTACTCAGAGATCATCATTATCCCCTAACCACCACACCTCTCCACATCCCCTGTTCCTACTCAAATCATCATCTATTATCCCACCCCACCACACACACCTCTCCACATCCCAGTTCCTACACAGGTCATCATCATTATCCAGCCACCAGCACACTCCAACACACTCCCACGCACCACACACACCCTCACCCACACACACACACAGTCCCTTCCCACAGACACACTGACCTGTTCAGCGTACAGACTCCCCAGGCGGGTGGCAGGCTGAGAGGTCGAGAGAGATTCCCTCCATCCTTCCCTCACTCCTCCTACATACACCAATGCGTTTGCATAACATTCTCAATGGTGCACCACAGTTACTTCTTGATATTACCCTGAAAACTACTACCGCTACTACTACTAATGCGGCTGCTATACTACTACTAATACTACTGTTTATTACTACTATTACTAGCTGCTTCACTACTACTACTGCTACTGCTACTACGGTTGCCTGCTTTACTACTACTACTACTACTGTTATTACTGCTAATACTGCTGCTGCTACTACTAATGCCTGCTCATACTACTACTAATACTGCTGCTACTACTACTAATACTACTGCTGCTACTACTACTACTAGTACTACTACTGCTACTACTACTGCTACTACTACTACCACTACTGCTGCTGCTGCTGCTGCTACGCTGCTGCTGCTTTGAGTTATCGTAGCTATCATTTATCCTGTTGGCGTTGTTCATATTACTTACACTTATTTAAGTTCAAACTTCCACATTTCTCTAGTAAAGGCTACTAATATGTCGGTAGAATGTCCTCTAAGTAAGTGGTCAGTTCATTCATTGTTAATCATCTGGGGTATATTTACCTCCTCCCGTCGTACCTCCATCCCTCTCGGCCCCCTGGAAGGAAAACCCCGGTGGAGGGAACATCGCGTGCGGGACCCACAAGATTACCGTTAGCCGACATAACCGCGGTTTACTGAACCATGCGCTCCGCCCTCTTTTACCGAAGGGAGGAGGAAGAGGAAGGTTGCTTTATCCCAATTTACCTGGGGCCAAACACACACAAGGTTGGGCCGAGCAATTCTAGAGGTTGAAGTGCACGCTTTTACTCAGGGGCTTTGTCCCCCATCGGTGCTGGAGTCGAACCGGCAAGCCCTTCGGTAGCTGGCTCACCTATACTACCATACGCTTTCATCCGTTTGTGTTTTATCAGTTTTACTGTTGCTTAACTGTAAAGTGTGTTGCATTTTAAATAAAGTTGGATTTGATTTACTGACAGGCTTGGCGAGGGTGACCTCGATGGTGGCCCCGTCGATCTGCGTCCGTTCACCCCAGGTGTAAACGCGTCACTCGTCTTCCCGGGAGTGTTAGCGGAAAACGCGCATAGTTGTCAGTTTCTACAGAGAACAGGAAAACATAAAAACGCAAACATACTATTGGTAAACCAGAAAAAACATACCCGTTGAAACCAGAAAAGAAACATACTGTTGAAACCAGAAAGAAACATACTATTGAAACAGAAAGAAACATACTGTTGAAACCGCAAGAAACATACCATTGAAAACAGAAAGAAACATACTATTGAAACCAAGAAGAAACATACTGTTGGAAGCTGAAGAAAAGCATACGGTTGAAAACAGAAACAAACAGTCTGATTTGAAAACAGAAAGAAACATACGGTTAGAAAACAAAAACATACGGTTGAAAACGAAAAAAAATCTCGTTGAAAACAGAAAGAAACATCCGGTTAGAAAACAGAAAAAACATACTGTTGAAAACAGAAAAAGTGTCTTCTTGCTTTGCCCAACCACCGTTTTGAGACACGTCACACCCCCTCAGGGCGTTTGACAAGAAGTATGTATTGGTTGACTGATTTTGTGGGTGCAGCCGTTTTTGCTTTCAGAGAATAAAGGAAGACTGCTTCCGTTGGCATCCCATACATTTATTGTTCCTATTCAACCCCCAATCCCAGACATCCACCCTCAAAAGGTTTGAAGTAGAGGACTGAAAGATATTTGTCGGCCTTTCAGATAACTCGTATCTAGCTTTACTCTGCTGATAAAACGCTTTTTTTACCCAATTCAACAGGTCCAATTTAAGGCGGTTTTGAGACAAAATAAAGCGCCAAATATTGATGAATAAAATTGATTTCAAGAATTCACACAAAGGATGACACAACAAACACGCAATACCTTGACTCTCTCCACAGTGCCAGGTTTGAATCTGAGAACTCCTGTGGCAGTGTTTCTTCGGTGTGCTTGTGGTCTCGGGTTTCTAAAAGTTGGCGTAGTCTAGTTGTCAGGACATAAGTGATCGTCTTCTTGCGACCCCCACCCCCATTGCCCATACACGCACACATTACGTGCTGGGTGTGAAAAGTTCCTGAGCGTTAAAAAAACGAAATTAGGATCCATAGCGTTTAAAAAAATCCGTGGCGGGAAGATCGCGTTTTTTGTTCCCCCCCCACATGCGAAGATTCCCATCACAATACAGCTAGCTCGCCTGCTCTTTCACTTTGCTAAAGATGCTCAGTGTGTGTTCAGTTCGTTGGTCTGTTTGCCCTTGTAGAATATCTAGTCTGTTATTCATTGATGATAAGCCCTGTTTTACTGAGGTTACAAGAAATTGTGAGATCTGCAGCTTTTGAATGCTGATAGGTAGGCCTAGTGCACGGTTCTGACTGTCTGGTGGCTGACCTGCCTATCCACTGATAGATAGGCCTAGTGCTACGGTTCTGACTGTCTGGTGGCTGACCTGCCTATACTGATGAATAAGCCTAGTTTGCGGTTCTGGGCCGTCTGTCTCTGGTGGCTGACCTTATACCTTCTAGGAGTCTACCGGTGGCTGACCTGCCTATACTGATAGATAGGCCTAGTGCTGCGGTTCTGTCTCTGTCTGGTAGATGATTGGCTGACCTTTGCCGATGAATAGGCCTAGTGCAGTTTCTGACTTTGTCCTGGTGGCCCGGCCTGCCTTGCTGATGGATGAGGCCTCAGTGCACGGTTCTGTCTGTCTGGTGGCTGACCTGCCTATGCCGAAAGTAGATAGGCCACTGAGTACACTGATCCTGACTGATCTGGGTGGCTTGGCCTGCCTATACTGATAGATATAGGCTGGTACTGCAGTTCCTGACTGTCCTGGTGGCCCAGTCTGCCTGCTGATAGATGAGCCCTGAGTGCACGGTTCTGACTTCAACCGAGTGGCTTTGACCTGCCTATGCTAGTAGATAGGCCTAGTGCAGAAGTTCTGTCTGTCTGGTGGCTGTGCCTATGATAGATGGGCCCTGAGTGCTGCGGTTCCTGTCTGTCTGGTGGCTGACCTGCCTATACTGATAGATAGAGCCTGGTGCGGTTCTGGCGTCTGTCCCCGGTGGCTGACCTGCCTATACTGATAGATAGGCCTGAGTGCGGTTCTGTCTGTCTGGTGGCCGAACCTGCACCTATGCTGATAGATAGGCCTAGTGCACGGTTCTGACTGTCTGGTGGCTGACCTGCCACCTGTGCTGATAAGATAGACCTGAGCTTGCGGTTCTGACTGTCTGGTGGCTGAGTACTACACTGATACTGTCTGACTGTCTGGTGGCTGATCATGCCTATGCTGATAGATAGGCCTGAGTGCGGTTCTAGCTCTGTCACTGGTAGGCTGTTTATGCTATACTGATAGATAGGCCTGGTGCTGCAGTTCTGACCGTCTGTCAGCAATACGTGTGGC